>NW_018164783.1:388268-392668 GCF_001263595.1 Phalaenopsis equestris | reverse complement strand
TATATATATATATAATTTCATCATCTGACACGAATCTCTAAGCATGACACAGATCTCGAGCGCGAATTTTTGACTGAGAAATGTTTAAACCTCGATAAAAGTCATCCAAAACTCGGATTTCAACAATCTTAGGGTCAAACTGATCGACTTGACAAGAAGAACTCAATTCTATCAAAATTGGTCCAATCCAAACTAAATCAAGCCCAAATCAAGCCATGAAACATCTTTTTAAAGTTTTATGTTCACATTTGAAAGGTCAAATGAATGTTGATTATGATGACTCGTCAAATCAAACGTCTTGACAAGATGAATGCAACGAGTCCAAGATCACTCAATTCTGACATTATTAAGACACTCAAATGTTCATCAAATGCAGTCCGATCGAGCGAAGCCCTCTGAGTTGTCTGATCAAAGTAGTTCATATTTTCACATTAATTGCACCAAAAACTCTATAAATAGAGCCCCACCCTTCTCCTGAGTGGAAGAGGAGAGCTTGAGGCTTGAGAAAGAATTTAAAGCTTTGAGAAAAAGTTGAAGTTCAGCACCACCCCTGCCACCGTCGATCATCGTCCGTCGTTGTCGACAACCGCAGAACACCACCAACCGCTGCTAACCACCACAAAGCACTGCCGACCACCACATACTAGTTGTCGTCGATTGCTATCAATTGTCACCCGTTCCAACAACAAACTCATTTGTACATAAACATTATAACTTGTGAAGCCTAGCAACCCTTTCCCGCCTGTGGGATAAGTGGTTGTAACTGTAATAATCTTTTTATAGTTGAACTCTTCAGCTGGGATATGCCCCCATGGGTTTTCCCTTTCCGGGCTTCTCACGTAAAATCTTTTGGTGTTATTACTAAGTTTCTTCTCTCTTTTAAAGGTGTTTTGTATCTTTATACCACACTATGAAGATAATATGTTACTTTATTGGTGTGAATTTCTAACATGCATGAATTTTGCACCATTTGTGGGAAGCAAAGTCTATTCCGACGTTGTCTTTAACTTTAAGACAGCAAGCCCCTACTTCATTTCCCATTAGTCTAATTCATCTAACTATCAAAATAACCTCCTTTATTTCTTGAAGATCATCTTCAAAGCATTATTCAATGTGGGCACAACTTGCAGTGTACTCTAGAAAGGTCGTTCACGTTAACATCTCAGACACGATTGTAGCTTAGTTGTCTTCTCACATTTTATCCAGACATAAAGTATTTCACAACTTCTTCCAGGCTAGGGGGAAACTTTCATTGAGTCTAAAAAGGTTGTTCACGTTGATGCCCCTGACACGATTGTGGTAGGGCAGTCATCTCACATTTCATTCAAATAATAAAGCTTTGAAAATCGCTCCTAGACATGGGTCAATCTTTTTCACAAATAATGCTTCCTTAGCACCCCCTCACCGTACTAAAGTCCTTGTTCAATTAGATCAAGAAGTTAATCTCTTCAAGGCTCGATACATGAGCTATTTTACAAGCTCGCATGGAAAACACCCACACTGTGGGGTAAAAGATTCAAAAGCTGCAACTAACGAGTTGTCAAACATTATTCTGAAGTATGACTACAACTATATTTTCAAGAAAATACAGTCCATTGTGACCTATGCGCCAATCTTGAAAAATGCATGGCATCTTTGACAACTCATTCTAGGCTTAATTGATACCAAGGGTGCTTGATCTGACATCTTCCATTACAGGTTATAGTCTTCAAGCAAAAGCTTTGGCATACAACCTCCGATAGGTTAAAAATCCTTCGTAGATTTCCTTCGACCTCTTCTTTAACATGTTACAGTTGTCAAGCAAAAGCTTCTACCAACAATCTAGGATATATCAATCATTCTCAGTGGATTTAATATGACTTTGTCTTTTGTCGTTTATACAACTCATAACCAGTCTTACATCCTTAATGTATTTTCCTTTCAGACATACCCATGGAAGTCAAGCCCAAGAGGTAAAACTCAATATGAAGATCTGATACCTTTGCAGGTTGAGCCCAAGAGACAAGACTCAATGCGAAGCTACGAAGATCCTAAAAGACGAGCCCAAAGAAGCAAGTCTCAATAGAAAGCTACCATGCTCATGGAAGTCAAGCCCATGAGGTGAAACTTGAAGGGAAGATCTGGTACCCCTGGAAGTTGAGTGGGAAGACTCGATGGGAAGCTATGGTGCTTCAAGAAGTCAAGCCCAAGAGGCAAGACTCTATGAGAAGCTACCATGCCCCTGGAAGATGAGCTCAAGGGACAAGTTTCAATGGGAAGCTAGTAGTAGACAGGGTCTTCACTAGAAAGACGCTATGAGTGCAAGTGATTGACAAGGTCTCCCTTGAAAGACCTCAAAAGACTACAAACCTCAGAAGACAAAGATACATAAAAGACCTCTGAATACTACAAGTTGCATAAGGTGCTAGTTCATTTCAAGCTCCTATAAGACATAAGCCTAAGAGGACATAACTTTAGAAGGAATGAGCCTCAAAAGATACGCGATTCTTCATTTTATAAAGTGTGTGCGCTAACTTTAATTATATAAATCATAGGATTGAGAAGCCACAATAACCTCAGAAGCAACGTCAAAGATGTATAAAGAAACACATTATCATCATCTATAAATATCACATCAGATGATTAAAAAAAAGCTATAAAGATCAACAAGAACTGGAACAATGGCTGCAAGAGATATCATTGCTACAAAATCATGAAAATCTCCCACTCAAAGTGTGGTGGGAAAACTCTACTATTTCTTAATCTTCACTGAAATGTGCAGCAATAACGAGCAAGAAGATCCCAAGTCACCTGTTGTACAGGGATAGAGATAACTTTCTTCATCACATCGATGCGAAAAAAGATCAGTTGGTCACCTGCTACGCAGGACGGAGACGACTTTTATCTTCGCCACAACGTGAAAGAGGAGTCCATTGCTCGCTTGTTATGCAGGACGATGACAAATTTCCTCTTCATCGTAATGTGTAAGAAGATCATGTTTCTCACCTGCTACGTTGGATAGACCCTGTTGCTTGGACAGAAACGCTTTTCTCTTGAAGGCAATGTGAAAGAAAATCCTGTTGCTTGTCTGCTCGCAGGACATAGTCGACTTTCCTCTTCGCCGTAACATGAAAGAATATTCAGTTGCTCGTCTGCTGCGCATGACAGGGACAACTTTTCTCCTGGTCGCAAAACAAAAGAAAATAAAGTGGCTAGTTTGCTAAGCAGAATGGGGATGACTTTCATCTTAACCGCAACACGAAAAAAAATCACATTGCTCGCATGCTACTTAGGAAGAAGACGACTTTAAAATTTGACTTAACATGAATTAAGATCACAAAATAAAATTAATTTTTTCATATTTTTTTTTGTATTAAAATAAATTAATACAAGATCTTCTTAAAATTTGACTTTCATCTTTTATCTTATTAATTTTTTTTTTTCTTCATCTTATTTTTTAAGAAGATCATGTTTCTCACCTGCTACGTTGGATAGACCCTGTTGCTTGGACAGAAACGCTTTTCTCTTGAAGGCAATGTGAAAGAAAATCCTGTTGCTTGTCTGCTCGCAGGACATAGTCGACTTTCCTCTTCGCCGTAACATGAAAGAATATTCAGTTGCTCGTCTGCTGCGCATGACAGGGACAACTTTTCTCCTGGTCGCAAAACAAAAGAAAATACCGTGGCTGGTTTGCTAAGCAGAATGGGGATGACTTTCATCTTAACCGCAACACGAAAAAAAATCACATTGCTCGCATGCTACTTAGGAAGAAGACGACTTTAAAATTTGACTTAACATGAATTAAGATCCAATTATTTTAAAATTTTACGACTTTCATCTTATTAATTTATTAAGAAGACGACTTTAAAATTTGCCTCAACATGAATTAAGATCCAATTGCTCGGTTGTTATACCGGATGGAGATGAATTTCCTCTTAGCTGCAACAAGAAAGAATATCTGGTTGTTCGCCTACCACGCAAGACGTGAACAACATTCCACTTGGCCGCAACACGAAAAAGATCTCGTTGCTTGTTTGTTACGGTGGATGAAGATGACTTTTCTCTTCTGAAAAATCTTTACTAGCAGAAGACTCCCCTTTCCACTCTCCCTCTTTTTTCCCCTTCTCCTTCTTCTCACTTGTGTTTCTTCCTGTTATCCATAACCTCTACTTATAGGCTTAAGAGGAAGCCTAACATTAAAGCCAATCATTAAGAAAAAAACTGAATTTGCATTAATTTTTGTCATTTCGCATTCCATCTCTTGGCCTTCCACATTCCTCATTCCAAGTTTAAAAATAAAAAAAAAATTCAGGTTTTAAAGAAAAAAAACTTCTTCATATACTCTTTTTAATTATTATAAGTTAAATATCGTTAACCCACTTTAAATATATTTAATTTACTTTTTAGACCAACTTTTAATA
>NW_018164783.1:357011-388147 GCF_001263595.1 Phalaenopsis equestris | reverse complement strand
CGGTTTGGACTGGTCCAGAAGTTAAACTGATGGAATTTGAACTGGCACAGACCTGGACTCGCGGGACTTAAATTACTTGCGGGATTTATACTAAAAAAGGTAGAATTTAAAGAGATTTTTTCTTTTTTTTAAGAGCTGTCCCTTTTTTTATAACAAAAAAATTTAGAAAACTAAATGGTGGAATACGGATTGGCGTGCATTTGGGACGCGAAGCTATTTAGCTCAAATGCACGCCAATCTGTATTCCACCATTTAGTTTTCTAAATTTACTCGTTATAAAAAAAGGGGCAACTCTTAAAAAAAGAAAAAATCTCTTTAAATTCTACCTTTTTCAATATAAATCCCGCAAGCAATTTAAGTCCCGCGAGTCCAGGTCCGTGCCAGTTCAAATTCCATCAGTTTAACTACTGGACCAGTCCAAACCGGTCCAACTACTGTCGGCCTGCCTTCCAACCCCCAAATCCCACGGCTCTGTCCCACCGATACTAAAGCTGTCAAAATGGCTCGTTATTTGCAAACAGTTCAGGTTCGATTCGTTTGATAGGTTAACGAGCCGAACACGAACATTTTTTTTGCACTCGATATATAAACGGGCTGATTATGAACAAAGATTTGTTCATCATGTTTGGCTCGTTTTGAGTCGAAATATTGCTTATCAATTATATATATATATATATATATATATAATAGATATGTAGTATGCTTAGAAAAATTAATTTAACTACAAGGCCACAAGATCATCCTACTACTGCATGATTAGGGTTGCCAAAACTACTCGTTATTCGCGAACAACTCATGTTCGACTCACTAAACAAATGAGTTGAACACAAATACAACTTCTGTGATAGAAATATAAACGAGCCAGCATGGATAAATCTGACAACTTTATCTGCTCCGGCGACTAAGCAAAGCGAATCGTCTAGCCCCCAAAATTGCTAGCCAACAAATTTCAGCCCAATCTACATTAGAGAAATCTCAAGAAATAGTCAAATTGACAATTTACATTGAGCCCCCAGCAAACGACCGCCCGACAAAAAATGAAGCCAGGTGAGAGGCTGACATAGGCACCCAGTTCTGTTTGACTGGGCAAGTTACCAGGATTCCGACCCTATCTGGCCGGGAGCTTACCCAGCCTTGTATCGCCTGGAACTTTCAGGGTCATGGCCCTGTTCGAATGAGAGCCTTGAAAGCCCCCAACCTAATATTCATATATTGACTATGATACCCCCATCATATCTACGTATAATGTGTAATTTCACATTCAACATCCATATAAATAGAGGTTCATTTCATCAATAAATGTTATGCCAATACTCTGTCATATATTATACTTTTGCTCTCCTTGTTCTCACACACTCTCTCTCCCCTTAACGCTCTATTCGTTGGGTGTGTCTTCCGGACAATTTTAAATTCAACACTAGAAATTCTCATTTAGAATTTTTTATTTTCCTATATATATACATACATACATGTATCTATATACATACATAAATGTATCTATATATACATACATACATGTATCTATATATACATACATATATATATATATATACATACATATATGTATATATGTATACATACATATATGTATATATGTATACATACATCTATGTATATATGTATACATACATACATCTATGTATATATGTATACATACATACATCTATGTATATATGTATACATACATACATCTATGTATATATGTATACATACATACATCTATGTATATATGTATACATACATCTATGTATACATAGATGTATGTATACATATATACATAGATGTATGTATACATAGATGTATGTATACATATATGTATATATACATATATGTATGTATACATACATGTATGTATACATATATGTATGTATACGTACATACATGTACGTATACGTACATACATGTATGTACATATATATATATATAGTATTTTTAAAAAAAATTAATTTTCCACAAGGCAACAAAGATTTATAACCAATTTAAATTATTAATTAAGAAAATAAAATAACAATATATTAAATTCTATTTAAATAATATATTAATATATTAAATAAGATTTTAGTCTCGCTCAATCCTTAACATTCTATGAAAGCTTGATTAGGGTTATCAAAATAACTCTTTGTTCGCGAACACCTCATGTTCGGCTCGCTAAGCAAACAAGCCGACACGAACACATTTTTTTTTCAAAATATAAACGAGTCGAATACAAACTGAGATATTTTTTAATGAGTCGAATACAAGCTGAGCCTAGGCTCTCTCGTGTATGGCTTGTTTACACTCCTAACCTGTACAACTCCCAACTACCATCTAAGCTAAACTCTATTGTCTTTTAAATATATACTTATTTTATTTTTATAACATTTCAAATAGTAATCTTATATATATATATATATATATTATTTTAAAAGGAAATCCATATTTGACAGAAGCCCAAATATCGATTTTCTATGCATTTTTTTGTCACGTGATGAGAGCCTGCGCAATGTGTCTAAAATTTCAGAACCCCCACGTCACGGCGGGATCGAATCCTTGATCTGATGGGACTTACAGTGACCCCGTCACCAACAGACCAAGGCCTCCACCAAAAAAAAAAAAATTTTATTTAGTAATATTCATCTTATTAAAATCACGATTAAATTCACTATATATATATATATATATTGATTTGAGGCTATGATATATATAAAGATTGGCCAGAGGCCAGAGGCTATGCTAGGAGCCTCCAACCAACCTCATGCGCCTAATCGCTCGACACATCCGCACACGAGCGAGATTGAACCCTAACCCCGGGGGACTTAGAATTGACATAACAGATGCCAACAAAAATGTCGGAGAACGCCACGCACACGCACATATATATATATATATGTCTGAATTTTTTCTCATAGTTATAAATTTATTTAAAATCAAATTAATTCTAGTTTTAAAATAAGTTGGAATTAATTTAATTAAAATCAAATTGAAAGACCTTGGAAGTTGAATTGGCCGACTTCAATGATTAGCATGGAAAACGAGGGGACTTATTTTAAAAGTCCATTAATTATATGGAAAGCTGTCGGGCGGCCATTGCCATCTTATCATCCGCCTCCCTCCTCTCTCATCACCTCCCATCTCTAATCTGCTTCACTCTAATTGCTGATGAGCAATGAAAGCCCAGTAATGGCGAAGACGAAGGATAAACAAGCATGGTGAATTCGAGGGCAACTTTTTCTATTTAAACTCTCAAATTCATGCTGAAATTGGGATACATTAGAAGAGAGAGCGAAGGAAGGGAGTAATATTCGATTGTTCCTTGCCGGGATCAGCAAGGAAGGAATTGAAACAATTAATCAAGGAATCGAGAGATACAAGCAATGAAGCATTGACACTTCTTCCCCTTCTGCCTTTTTTCTGAACCTCCTCCTTCGGCGGCATCAGCGCAGTCCTCGTTGCCGCTATTATCTCAAGTGGCGGAGGGGCTGAACTTCGCTTGCGGAGAGGAGGATACTAGGGATGGAGGAGGAACATCAACATAATGATAAGAAGTTGGCAGTGTCGGATGTTGGGGCTTGGGCCATGAACGTCATCAGTTCCGTGGGTATAATCATGGCGAACAAGCAGCTTATGTCCCCTGCAGGTTTCGCCTTCACCTTCGGTGAGTGCTCATGCTTGCGCTTCCCAGCTGATCTTTCTTTCTTTATGTCATTCTTCTAGCTCGCGGTCGAATTTTCTGAGGAAGAAAGTAAGATCTGTCATTAGCTCTGCTGTTTTCTACTCCTTGCGTACCAGTCTGTCTGAATATCTTGAATTTGGTGGGACTCTACGAAATCTGTAATTTCCGAATTTAGGTTTATTTTTGGTCCTGAATTTCTCTCTTCGTTTGAATTGGATAAAAGCGAAGGAAATACCCTGTGACTTATAAAAATGTCGCAGTTGGGCTGATTTTTTTCAGCCCCTCTTTTCTTTCACAGTTAGGTTACCAATATTCAAAAGTTTTATTATTATTATTATTATATTTTTAATTTCTGAAATCCTTGCTTCTATCCCTTCACGGATCGTTCGTACATATGTGGTTTAATTATTGCTATTTCTATTGTCTGAAGAGAGATTATTAAGTTATTGAAGATCCTGCATCTTCATTTATTTTTTTGCATCTTGGGTTATCATCTCTACTTCTAGAAAAGATCAGGGCACAACCATAGTCGAATCTGTTTGAACGAATACCAAACGTTGTTCAGCCTTTTAGCTGTCAGGAAGATGATGTTTGATGTCTCCTTTCATTTGTTATTTCACTCACATGGATTATTATTTTACAGTAGCATTAGTTTACCAGAGTGAACCACTGTTTTTGTTTCAGCGACTACTCTGACTGGCTTGCACTTCTCTGTGACTGCATTTGTTGGCTTCATTTCTTATGCCACCGGATATTCTGCATCAAAGCATGTTCCTTTGTGGGAACTTCTCTGGTTTGCCATTGTTGCCAACACATCCATTACAGGGATGAACCTGAGCCTCATGCTCAATTCTGTTGGCTTTTACCAGGTGCTGATTAACAACTTTATTTTCGGTGCATCTTTTTTATTAGTTCCAAATTTTCATAGCTCTAATATAACAATTTTCACTTGCTGTGTTTTAGATATCAAAGCTTAGTATGATTCCTGGTGTGATGGAATGGATTCTTCATGATAAGCACTATTCAAAAGAGGTGAAGATGACTGTTCTTGTGGTTTTTTTGGGTGTTGGAATTTGCACAGTGACAGATGTCAAAGTTAATGGCAGAGGTTTCATTTGTGCTTGCATTGCAGTTCTTTCGACATCCTTGCAGCAAATTGTGAGTGCATTCTGGGTCTATTTTTTTTTCAAGAATTTTGTCAATATCCTTGTTGGTTACATTTCTTACTTGTAAAGATTTTGTTTGACTTCTCTCATAAACTTTATTTAATATGAATGCATATGTTAGAGTGAGAAGGTCATTCTTTCTTTTTTTTTAGATTAAAGTATTCTAACCTGCAAGTGGTTTTGATGCTAATGCATCTATATTAAAATCAAGTCTATTAAATTGATAAATAGCTTTACACTAGTCACACTACCATAGCCAATGTACTTTTAAAAACAAAAGGTTTCTTAGTCTTTGTTTATTTTATAATTTTCACACCTCACCAATGGATCTTTCCTTTTATAAAGATTAAAGCATACATCCCTGCAAGTGGTTTTGATGCTAATGCATCTATATTAAAATCAAGTCTATTAATATGATAAATAGCCTTGCACTCGTCACACTGCCATAGCCGATGCACTTCTAAAAGCAAAGTTTTCTTAGAGTTTGTTTTTACAACTATCACATCTCACCATGGAGCCTAGAAGAAATTTGCAAAACCTAGCAGGACGGTGCAGGCTGAAATTTTAGAAACAATTCTGATTAATAAAAGCATATGATTTCATTAGGTATTTATCTACCAATAAGATCATCAGATCATCTAAAACTAATGATACAGCTAATGCAATAATTCATTGAAGGAAATAATTTATTGATAAATTCAACTAAATGATCTAACCTTAATCACCTTCTGAAGCTAAGGCTAACTGATGTAGTAGTATGAGCTTTCCCTTAAATGATGTTCAACTAATAACCTTCAATCATAAAATAATATGCATGAGTTTGCAGAAATAAGATCAGTAGGTGAAATCCTTCTGAGTATGATATAAATGATAAGGTATAGAGCATAAACATGATCAATTAAAAGGAGGAATAATTAGAGGATATTAAATTCTAACAATTGTAAATAATGTTAATAAGATAATATTTTAGTGTGGTAATCATTCAATGATTTTTGTTATGTAGTAGAGTTAATAAAAATAAATATTTATAAACTAGGGATAATTACATTAAAATATCAAAACATTCATTTGCATGCATACTACATTTGTGTTTTTTAAATGGCTTATCAATGATATTTATTGTAGGTTTTGGGAATTCAACGGAATACTTTATTGATATGAAAACGGGATAAAATTCATGTTACATGAGTCTTCAAATAAGAAGACATGAAAAAGAAAATAGCAGGAAATTAAAGACATCTAGATTACAATCAATTAATTCCTAATAACTATTCGGAAATAAAAAGGTAACGACATAAAATAGGAAAGGAAATAAATCCAATCCTCATAATTGCTAACACACATACACACACTTACACCCAAATAAAAGAGGGTTAATACCAAAAATACATGTATTGTACACATAAACATACATCATATGAATTTTTTATTATAATACAAGTTTTTATAAGGACTATAACTTGATCAAGTTTGATTATATGCCAACATAATTCATGTATTAGTGATGATAATATATAATGTTTTTTAGAATATGTGCAACAAATAAGATAATAAAGCTAACTATTACATCATATTAGAATGATCATGTAAAATACTATGAATAAAAAAGCACACGCCACAAGACTTTATTAACAATACAAATATGCCAACATGCCCCTATCCCTTACACAGTAGAGAGTTACCCACTTAATAAAGAACGCATGCATTCGAACATATCAATCATGACATGATCCTTCTTGCTCTAACATATAATGTTCCAGAAACTCTAAATTCAAAAGAATCATAGTTTATCTTACATTCAAAGCAATTCAAATAAAAATTATCTATGAGCAAAATCACCAACCAAGCATATTATTATGACTGTTGATTTTCAAGAATCTTTTCGATCTATATGCCACAATTAACCTAAAAAATAACCATATCTTATTTATTATTTTTATAATAAATTATTTTGAGCATTGGTTTTATAAAATCTATAATATACTCAAAAATTAAAAAAATTAAAAGTTATAGGAAATGCATTTTTATGAGTACTGTACATTCTTATATAACAAACAATGGGTTTCCACACACAAACATCCATTAAACCTAGGCCTAAATCTATATCAGTGATTCTTCTTTTTTTCAAACTCTATTATGCTATACTGGAGGAATCATACCTAGTAATTTAATATTAATCTATGTAACTAAATGCATACCTTATAAAAACAATAACATATGGTTACTGCTATCCCTCATTTTGTTCTCTTAAAAATATCACACAAGAATCTACTTAATTTCAATTTATTCTCAAAGGCGACTTAATTCTTTGTTAATCATAGAAATGACATAATCTACAATCACCGGAAAATAACTATAAACGAACAAGTCATGTTTTAGTATTAGGATTTATCTAGCTTAGGTATATTAAGATGAACGTGCTAATGATGTGAGGAGGAAGAGAAGAATAAGAAAGAGAAGAAAATGTCCAACCTTTACTCCCTTTTCCCTTCCCTCAGTATCCCTCAAATGACCTTGTTAAAGCCATCAAAGCCGCTGACTAGATGACCAAAGGTTCTCTTTCCTTGCACTCAAATTTTTTGGTTGACCTCTATCGTGCTCAAAGGAAACGATTATTTGTGCATGCTAGCCGCTCTCCGCGCTCTCGGTCTCTTCCACTAGCTCACCCATAGTTGCTTTCTCGCTTGCCCTCTCTTGTGCAGTGCTCTGAGAATCCTTATTTGGGATTTAAAAGACAAAGTTGTTGTGTGGGATTGGTGAATATGGCTTGCTTAGGTTGTTTGGTTCAAAAAATAAATAAAAATAAAAATAAAAATAAAAAAGAAAAGGAAAAAAAAAAGGGTTCTTACATTCTCCTCACCTTAAAAGAATTCCATCATTGAAATTCAAATCAACTGCATAAATCATAAATAAGAAATTTACACACAGACCTAAGGATAAAAGCATATATTTTACTGAAACACCAACACTATGATTTAAACATATGTCGAGTATTGCTCGGGTCTTTTGATTGCAAGGATCAATCGACACAAAATCGTCAACAAAAGCAATCTTTGTTAGGTTTAAGATATACTACACATCAATTTTATGTCTCAAAGTTCACATCAAAGCATACTACAAGCATTGAACATGAATCTTCGCATCTAACAAACACATCGTGAGGCTTATGCAAAGTACTACTTTGTATAGTTATTCACTCAGAAACTTACACATACAGAAATGAGGCTCTACCCAACTCCTCACATATACATATAGAACAAGAACTTTCTAAATGACATTTATTTAATAAATAATCATCATAAACACCAAGGCCACAAGAAAAAAATCACCAAGCAAACAAATCTTGCTCTAAAAGCTATCAAAGCTACCAAGCATAGCATTTTCAAAAGCAAAACCTCTCAGCATACCGCATTCAATATAGATGGATATGACAAGTATGAGAAGCATGACTTCTCATTAATGCATAAAATCACAAGATTTTATAAACCCATAAAACCTCACTAGACAATCATAAATATAGCTCTGGTGTCAATGCATAAAATTTATTGTATTCACCTTAATATGCATGCTAATCCTTAGACAACAAAAGCATTACAACATAATGAAAAAAAAAAGAAAAAAAAATCTCGAGCTATACAAAGTAAAACATGTTTATTAAGCAACCCCTGCTTTAATAAATATTCATCAAAATTATTGCACACTAATAGCTCAAATTAATTAAATAATTAAATAATTAATATTATAATTATTTGTTTGGCTTGTTATGTAGCTCATATTTGATTTGTTCATTAAATAGGCTGGTCGAACACTAATAATTTTTTTGGAGCTTTATTTATAAATGAGCCGAAAAAGAACTTTTGGCGATCGTGTTTGGCTTGTTTTAGCCCAAATTAATTAAATAACTAATGTGACAACATTTTTATTTTGCATTAAAAAAATGCTTAATTTAATTATTTTTAAATTCATTCAAACTAATTTTGAGTTCAACATGAGCTGTAATGAGCAAACAAATTCGAATTGAGTCTAACGCAAATATGGTAACGAGTCTTTTCGAACACTAGTCTATTTTAAACAAAAAACTTCCAGCTAGTCGAACTCGAAGAAGCATTGAGCTTGCTCAAATTCAACTCATTTATACCCTTGCTATTTTTCGTTGAACGTGTTCAACCCACCTAAGTTTATTTTCAATTTCTTTAAATTTAATAAGTGTCAATTTTATTGTTTATCTAGTATAATCATTTTTAAAATTTATTCTTTTAAGTTTTTTCCATATATCAGTCTTAATAAGCTCCTCTCCACCCCACTTAATTTGGCAATATGTGATCTTTTCCATTAGATGTTCATATTTCATATTACACTAGAGACACATTTTTATACTAACCACCCAACCTTAATTCTAGAAATTGTATCTTAGTTATATCCACCCTTTTTTTTGTTTAATATATCCAAAATATTTAGCACCATCACTTCCAGGTATCACTCTAATATTATACACTAAAATTGTATTCTCTAATTTTTGTTTTTTATTTCTAAGTTGTTTATCCTAATTAACAATCACAACTATGTTCAACAAAATTAACACATCCTTCACAGTTTTCTATAGATTTATCTAATCAATTTTGTTTTTTCCATACTCAAGTATCAACTAGTTCTGTAAGATATCTTCCTACTGTATAATACTTCAGTCGTATCTTAATCTTAACCACCTAACCATAATTCTCAAAATTATATTTTTATTTATATTTCCATTTTTTTGTATTAGATTTAAATTATTTTAAATTGTCACATGTATGTCATTTTATCTTTTATCAATATTAATCAATAGTTATTAATTTCACGTGCTATAAAATTATATATCATATATGTCATCTTTGGCCTACTAATTTTAAGTATTTTATCTTCCAAAATGATAGACCACGTGATTTATCATCGCCTTTTGATAGGGAACAATTAAACAAGAAGCTCCTGAGCCTTAACAGTGATTAAGGAATTGATAACCCTTCTTTCAACATTATAACCATCACACTGATACTTTTGGAGATTTTTTTCTCCTCTCTGGAGGTGCATTAGAGACTTGAGAAGTTTTCATGCAAACCACATAATTATTATATATTTATATATCTAACACCTAAAGTTTGATATTTACATCTATAACACCTTAGTATTTTTGATCTGATATTAGACATTTGAGATTTATGGATGTAATTATGAAAGTATGAATGTTAGGTATATAAATATGTAAAAATTGTGTGCTATGTATGTAACTGCCCCTAGAGATTTCTAAAAGCGGGATGAACCGAGATGAGGAGATAGGAAAAGAAGACTAATGCGTAAAACTTGGAGTATACCATGCTCTCCAATCTTTCATTGCCCAGTGTATTACATAGCTATAATTATATTAAGGAGAAAGATAAAGTGCCATATACATATCTTTGGTGCCCGAATTGGTTATGATATGACAACACTCTTCCTTTGGGAACCACCTGAGGTAATTATTTTTGAAGGTGGTGTAGTGTTGCTAAGACCCTCCCGCAAGTTGATGGATCGTGGAAGAATTGTTAGCTTGGTGCGAAGTTCATGAAATTTGCACTTGGAGAGAGCTTTAGTAACTATGTCAGGCGGTTGATCCTGGGAGTAAATGTATTCAATCCGTAGTTGTTTAGAGTGAATTTGATCACAAATAAAATGATAATCGATCTTTATATGTTTCATGCTTGCGTGGAAGATATGATTGTTTGCTCGAGAGATGGCAGTGATATTGTCATAGTGAAGTGGAGTCGGTTGGTTGGTGTCAAAGCCAAATTCTTGAAGGAGCTTGTGAAGCCATATAATGTTTGTAGTTGCTGTAGCCAGGGCCTGGTACTCCGCCTTTGTCAAGGAATGTGACACCGTGAATTGTTTCTTAAGTGTCCACAAGGCTAATGTGTCCCTGAGGAAAGATCACACTCCTATGGTGGATTTGCGTTCTAGCTGATCACCAACCCAATCAGCTTCAGCGTATGATCGTAGGTGAAGATCTTCCGGTCAAACTTACAACCCAAAATGGCTTGTTCCTTTCAGATATCCAAGGAGATGTGTAAGATATTTGTAGTGGGTTGTGGGAGGAGAGTGCATATGTTGACATAAGTAGTTGACAGCCTAGGCGATATCCAAACGAGTGATCGTAAGGTATTGGAGAGATCCTGTCAATTGATTATAAAGAGTGGGGTTATGAAATGGTGTACCTGATTTTGAAGAGGTCGATTTGCATATAGGGATAGGTGTGCAGAGTGGCGTGCAATCCTCTAGTCCGACATTAGAGAGTAGTTGTAATGTGTACCGCTGTTGATTTAGGTGATAGGAGCTTGTTGATTTTTGGACTTAAATTCCTAAGAAGCATCCAATTGTGCTGAGGTGTTCGAGCCGGAATGTAGCAGCCAGAGTTTCGGTTAATTTGGAGGTTTCACCTAGATTGTTTCCCTTGATAAGGATATATCGACATATTTTAAAACAAACATTTGAATGTCATTCTGATGATATAGGAGGGAAGGATCCGCCTTGCTGAAATATAAACCCTTTATCACAAAAGAAGTCAAAGAAAGTAATAAACCATTGCCTCGGAGCCTGCTTTAGGCCATATAGTGATTTTTGTAGTAAGCATATGATTTGGAAGTTGTGGATTTTGAAATCCTGCCCTGCTGGTTGTTTAATGTAAATTTTCTCATTAAGGGTGCCATGCAAAAACCCATTGGAGATGTCGTATTGGAGGATGGGCCAATTGTGATGAAAATTCACCGTAATGAGTATGCTAATGGTAGGAAGTTTGGTCACTGGGCTGAATGTTTCATAGTAATTGACTCCAAATTTCTGCTTGTGACCTTGGGCAACAAGGCAGGCCTTATGACGTATGACTTCTCTAAGGTTCATTTTTTGTTTTGTAGGTCTACGTGGACCCAAGTATGGGTTGTATGCTTGGTTGAAGCGGGTTGGGTTCAGTGGTTTTTTGGTGTGGTGAAGTAGATTTAGTTTCTGAATGTGTTTCAGGTTACCTGTTTTTGTTCTAGTGATCATGGGATTGTTTGGGGGAGGTATGTGAGGAGATGGTGGTGTGGGAGATTCTATAGGAGAATGAAGTGGGTCATTGTAAATGAGATGCAGTGTTGGAGGTAATGTAGGAGGTTGTTTAACCGTAGGTTGGAAGAGAGTTGTGGGTTGTAGGAAATAGGGTGGAATGTGGGCTGAATTGGATGGTTTGCTAGCTGACGGTGAGGTTGGGTTTTGTAGAAAGCGAAAAGTGTTTTCATCAAACATGATGAAACACCATGTGTCGTGAGATGATGATTTTATTACTAACAGGATTGTAGGATTTGTAACCTTTGTGATGGAGAGAATAGCGAAGAAAAAAATGCATTGAACTGATTGTGATTCAAGTCTGTCTTTGGTTTGAATTTTTCGCCATGGATAACAAGCACTTCCAAAAACACAAGTGTGGATGTAGGTTGGTGGAGATTTATGAAGATGTTCATATGAGGATATATAATTTGTAGTTCGAGTAGGCATCCAATTTATGAGATGAACGGCCGTTAAAAGACCCTTGGTCCAAAATTTGTATGGGACATGAGCTTGAGGTAGTAGAGCACGAATGGTCTCCATAAAATGTCTATGTTTATGTTCCACCACTCTATTTTGTTCAGATGTGTAGGGGCAGGAGTATTGATGAAGAATGCCTTTTGTAGTTAGGAATTGGTTTAGGTCGTGGTTGTTATATTTGCCACTTCAATTAAAGCGAAGAATTTTTATGTTGGCATTGAATTGGTTTTGTTATAGATTAATGAAATTTTGAGTAATCATTGGCATTTGAGATTTGGAGTATATAAAAAAAACCCAACAAAAGCGAGAGAAGTCATCGACAAATGTACATAATATGTATAACCTTGATAAGAGGGAATTGGGGATGGACCCTATACATCACTATGGATAAGTTCTAATATATTGTAGTTGTCTTATAGCGGTATAAATGGTTGTTTGTGAATTTTGGTAATATTGCAAATGCTATAAAAAGTTGGAATAGATGGAATATATCGTGATTGTCTTTTGGAAATTGCAGTGACTATCTTCGGATGAGGATGACCCAGCCATCTATGGTAAAACTCAAAGTAATGTGCTTTGGAGATGGAAGTAGCCAATGCTTGTGGTGTGATGGTGGAGAATGGAATGGAGTAGAGACCATTAGAGTTGGGTCTCTATAGGATCATTTCGTGAGTTTGTGGATCAAAGATAGAAAACGCAAAGGAGTCAAATGAGACAACAATGTTGTTATATTTGGTTAGTTGATGGATAGATAATAGGTTGTGAGATAGGAGAGATGTATGATGAATTTGAGAAAGTTTGAGCTTACGGTTGGGATTAGGGAGGATGCCATCACCCTTGTGTTGAATTGAAACGGTTTGCCCATTGCCAATTGTGACTTGTTCGGTACCATAATATGAATTTGCAGGTTGCAGTTGATTTATGTCGGATGTGAAGCACGTTGTTGCTCCGGAGTCTAAGATCCACTCTTTGGACGTGGTCATAAGAGCGTGAGGAGGAACCGTGGGTCGGTATTCAAGATTTATACGGTGCCAACGTATTGATACAGAATGCTCGGATTTGTTGTAAATTTGACAAATGACAGAGCAGTTGTATTGTTTACCTCCAAGGCATTCATTTGTGTATCCTCTGCGTTGGTTCGTATTTGAGTTTCACCCTCTACGTTTGCTGTGAAATTGACCTCGCCTCCGAGAAGCCATGAGGGCCATTTGGGTTTGTATGGATGTTGTGTTTGGCATTTTCAGTTTGGAGATTAATTTCCTCTCTGCACAGTAAGGAGTAAAGATCTTCGAGTGCTATCGGTTGAAGCATGGTACAATTAGAGGTCTTGAATGCATTGTAGATTGGTGGAAGACCATTTAGCATGTATAGAATAATGTCCTCTTGGCTTAGGTGGGATCCGACAACGTGTATCTAGTCTACTAGGTCTCAGATTATTAAGCGATATTGATGTATTGTATTATCCTTCATAGTGATGTGATGCAATTCATTCTTCAGTTGGATTACATGCGAGCGATTTGTGGGTTGTAGTCGACGTTGTGCGGTAGACTGTAGATGCGGAATATGGGTAAGGACAGCAGGGCTGATGCTCGAGTAGAGAAGAGCAATGAAGCTGTGGTTGAGCAGCTTCCATAAGTGAATTTGGGGATTCTCTGCATTGTCATTGTTGTCACTTTGGAATTGTGGAGGGCAGACAACTTCCATCAAGAAATCCATAAAACCCATTTGCCTCAAAGGTTTTCAAGACTTGGCCCTTCCAGATGTGATAATTTAAAGTGGTAGGTTGGTTTTGGGTGAGGTGTTTGAGGTGGAAATTCAAGAATTTAAGAGCACGTGGGAATTTGATTATAGGAGCAGTTCGAAGAGTTGATTGGGAATCTGAGACCATGGATTCATCCATTTGCGGGAAGAAGAAAAGGGTTTACCAGATGTTGGGAGAAAGAGATCGAGTTTCCCGGGCACGGTTCTCTGATACCATAAAAGCTGGATGAGCCGATATGAGGAGATAGGAAAAGAAGAAGACTAATGTGTAAAACTTGAAAGTATACCATGCTCTCCAATCTTTCATTACACAATGTATTACATAGTTGCAAGTATATAAAGGATAAATAGAAAGTTCCAGATGCATATCTCTCATAACCGATTTGGTTATGATGTGGCGACACTCCTTCTCTGGGGACCACCTGAGGTAATTATTGCTGAAGGTGGTGTAGTGTTGCTAAGAACTTCACTTTTTTCATGATTCTTTTGGTCTTGTAGTATTCAAGGCAATGGTCTGATGTGTTTAGACTTGTCTGTTAAGTTATACTAAAATGTAGGAAGGAAACCTGGTGCATTAGTAGCAGTATTTCTCTTACTTCAAAGTTACCTGGGAATCTAGGTCTTCTGGATACATGAGTTTGGCCAATCTTTTCTTTCTTACGCCTACTCATAGATCACCGCAAAATCTTGATAGGAATTTTCAATGAAAGCACATCAATCTTTATCTAATGTAAGATCATATTTATAAATAGATGAAATATAATAATTTATTTGTAAATGTATCTTGTAAGTCTCATGAATGAAATGAAGCAAGTTTTTTGAGCAATAATTCCTATTTGCTATCAGAGCCAACCCTATCGGCTCAAGTCTTCGTCGTCGTCTTCCTAGCAAGCTCTGATCCCGTAGGGTTTGATCGTGAAACTGCGGAATCAGATCGGGAGTCACTTCGTCAGCCTTGTCTCCTCAGTCGTCTGCTTCTTCTCGGCAGCGGGCTTTTTCTTGGTTGTCGGTGCCATCGGAATAGGGATCACGTCTCCTAGGATTCGGTCACGAATGGTGTTACGATCAACTTCTTCCCGACTGTATTGCGAGAGAAGCAGAGGGGAGCGGCACTAAACGAAGGAGAGGCACCGTGCGAAGGAGCGAATAGCGCTGGGAAGGAGTGGCACTGTGTGAAGAAGTCTCAGATGGGAGAACATTGGATCATGGCGGAAGACATAAATGGGATGGTGTGAAACCAAAGTTTGCTACTAAGGTGAAGATGCCAAAGACATCTGCTAAACTTAGGAACCTTGCAGCCAGTGGAAATCTCTCGAAGGTAAAGGCTTCATTCAAGTTATCTGAGTCTGGAAAGCAGGCTGAAAAGAAACCGGTGAAGTTTCTTTTTTGGGTCGGAGAAACGTTGGGGTAATTTTTTGTAAGGATGTCGTTTGGAGATCGAGATAGTGCGGGAGTTAAATGACTTTTAGTGAAGATAGATCCTGAAGTTCTGAAAATCTTGGTCTAGCTCATACAGGGAGTTAGCATCTTGATCGGAGCCACTACCTCAACATGTACTCTAATGCAGGTGAAACTAGATCTTCCTCCCGTGGATCTGAAGCTCGATGGACTGACTACATATCTGAGTTGGTCACGCCAGATTGAGCCCGCTCTAATAGGGAAAAGATACTAGAAGGATACCTGATAGGGGTCGTGCCAAAGAGTGACAGTGTTGAGGGGATAGTGGAGAACCACATATGCATTGATTTACAGCTGGTTGCTCAATTTAATGGTTCCATCGATTGTGACATTAGTGAATGACATTCAAAAGGTGAATATCATTTGGGCAAAGCTGAAGAGAAATTATGTTGGTACTAAGAACCACATGAGGGTGTTTCAGATTCAGCATGAGATATAGGCATTCGTTCAGGGTGATAGATCGGTTTAGGAGCACTTTATAGACCTTGAGCTACTATAATAAGATCTTGATTACTTCTCACTTTTATCGAGCTATGTTGATCCAGGGTGCAAGAAAGGGGGAGATCTTTACATTAATGAAGACTATGCAATTTTTGGCTCATCTAAGCACGACCATTGATAAAAGAATATCAGTTCTTCTAGCTCAGGCAACTATCCCTACAGTAGATGAGGCCATTTTTGTGATGATATAGAAGAAGGGTCGCATGAAGCTACACTTTTAGCTGAGTGGTTTTTCTGGTGCATGATCAACATTGGCTGTTGCGAGCCAAGGTATGCTTGTTATCTATGGGAGACTCACAAGTACTACAACTGTGGTGAAGTTGGACATTTGAGCAGTGCCTGTTCTAAGCCACCTAAGGAATGAGAGAGACAGGTGTACGTGGACAAGGTGGAGGTCATTGTTGTGGTCGTGGGAGTTGCAAAGGTGGAAAAGGGGGCTACCGGACAAATCTGATGGTAGTAGAGAACGGGGGAGCGACATGTGTGATCTTTACTAGTGAGGATCAAAAGTGTCTGGAACTGTTGAAGAGGAAACAGAAAGCAACAGGAGATGGAGCTGGGGATGTTTCAATCCGTTGACATCAAGGGATAACATTGCCACTTATGCTTGCTTTAGCAAAGATACCAGTGACACACTTGCTCTTGCCTCTATTTCCACCACAGAATCACCAGAATGGATCACAGATTCCGGTGTTTCTCGTCACGTGATAGGCACTGCTGGAGAGTTCTCTTCGTATAATCATTTAGCAGTACCAGAGAGTATACAAACTACTGATGGTATAGCGCAGTCAGTAGTTGGTAAGGGTAAAGTGAGATGTACTAGTTATATGACTTTGTCCAATATTTTCCATTCTCATTTTTTTTAATAAACATATTCCAATTAAAATGCATCATTTCTTTTAATTTTCCTTAGGTGATCTTTAAAGAGAAAATGGATGGGTCGGCCACTTGAGACTTGAACCTGACATAGCAGACTCTGGTACTTGCACCGAGAGGGGATGGACTCAGCTTTGACATCTATGGTGGAAAGTGTTGCAGTAGGAGAATCTGAGAGGAACGTCGTGGGTATGTTTTACTGCTGCATCACAGATATATGGTTTACTAAGTTGGTTGTATCGATCAATGTATGACAAAGCTAATAAGGAGAAGTCGGTGTGTGATGCTTGCGAGTTTGGCAAGCTCATTAGGAGCTCTTATGTCAGTTCTGGGAATAAGAGTTCTGGTGTGTTTGATTTGATGCATTTTGATGTATGGGTATCTTGTCTTATTAGTTTTATGAATGGTTATCAGTATTTTGTTACTTTTATTGATTATTTTTCTCGTGTTACCTGAATATACTTGATGAAACAGAAGAGTGAGGTGGTTGCTTGCTTTAAAGATTTTCATAAGGCAATCCAAACCCAATATGGTGCGGTTGTGAGACGTTGAGATCTGATAATGAAACTGAATGTCAACGAAGCATTTTAGACTTACCTGTCAACTCAAGGGATTCAACACCAAACCACATGCCCATACACACCAACAAAGAATGAAGTAGCAGAGAGGAAGAATCAACATCTTCTAGAGGTAGCCCATAACATGATGATGACAATGAATATCCCACATCACTTATGGGGGCAAACAGTGGTCACAATCACTCAACTTATTAACAAAATGCCCTCAAACCTGCTGGAATGGAAATCTCTTTATCAGATGTTGAAAGGAGATAATAGTGAGATTCTTCCGTTGAAGGTATTTGAATGTGTATGCTTTGTAAAAGACAACAGATAATCTGTAGGGAAGTTGAATCCCAGAGCTGTGAAATATGTGTTCGTGGGTTATTCTGCCTACTGTAGCCTTATTGAGAAGGGACTCTTTGTGAGTATGGTTGTTTCATTCAGAGAGTTTGAACAATACTGCACTCTGGAGTTGAATTCACTATTTGGCAACTCAACCAATGCTGAAGATATGAGGCAAAAGAGAGTGAGTAATAGTGGTGATAGAATGATGCATGTGGTACCAATGTCATGTCCTGTGATGTGGGATGAATCAACTGAGGAGACGGAAATCGAGATTGAACCTAGAGGTGGTGGGATTCAGATTGAAGGTGTGCTAAGGGTGTATGCACTGAGGAAGAAGCAAACCGAGGGAACAGAGTCTGTCGTGCCAACAAGTCCCTTATCCTTATCTTCCCCAACTCTTGAGACTCCCACACCATTCACATTTGATTCAAAACTCCCAAGTGATAATATTCATCCTCTGTCCACTCCTACCTCCCTAATTTTAAGGAGAAACAACCACAAATACAGAACATTTCCTGATCGTTTTGGGTAGGAACTAAACACTGCAAATTTTATTTCTTATTATAATAGCTCACCTTTGCATGGAGCATTTATTGCATCATTGGACTCTGTCTGTATACCCAAGTGTTGACAAGTTTCTAAAGAGGATTCCTTAGGTGAAAAGCGGCGACGCATAAAGAGCTTGGTGCTCTTGATAAAAAATAAACATGGGAGAGTGTACCACTACGAGCAGGGAATAAGACAGTTGGATGCAAGTGGAGCTTCATGGTAAAACAAAGTCCAGGAAGGAATATGGAGATATTAAAAGCACTATTAGTGGCAAAAGGGTACAGTTAGACATATGACATTGACTACGATGAAACCTTTGCACCAATTGCAAAATTGAGCAATGTGAGGACACTGGCTTCTCTGGCCGTGAATGTTGGTTGGAGACTCCACCAACTGGATGTGAATATTGTTTTTCTTCATGGGGCTAGTGGATGAGGTATATATGGATATACCACTAGGATTTAGTACATCCCAGATAGTAGGCAATGTGTGTAGGCTCAAGAAGTCAGTCTCCTCGAGCCTAATTTGACAAGTTTAGAATGACGATGGTTGGCATGGGATATCAATAGATCGATGCAGACCACACGGTGTTTTTTTGCAACATAAAAGCCACACTACCATACTTGCTGTGTATGTGGATGACATAATTATCACTTGTGATGATGAGACAGATTGTTCAACTGAAACGAAAATTGGGAAAACAATTTGAGGTAAAGGATTAAGGACAACTCAGATATTTACTTGGGATTGAAGTCGCTCATAGGCCTCAGGGGATGGTCCTATCCCAGAGAAAGTATGTGCTAGATCTTCTCACGGATACATATATGAGGGGATGCAAGCTACAGTCTCTCCAATTAATCAGAAGGTCAAGCCCAGTGCAGAGGGATGTGAATCGGTTGATCGTGAGAGTTACCGGAGGCTAGTGGGCCGCTTGATCTATCTGTGCCGCACTCGATCATATACCTCTTTTGCAGTAAGTGTGGTGAGCCCTACATGCATGATCCAAGGAAGGGCCTTAGGATGTTGTGTATCAGATTCTGAGGTATCTTAAGAGTGCACCAGGGAAATGGTTGATATTCAGGAAGAATGATCATGTAGATATTGAGGGCATTTGTGATTATGACTGGACAAGTTGTGCTGATGACAGACGATCCACATCAGGATACTGCATGTATGTTGGTGGCAACTTGGTCTCATGGAAGAGTAAGAAATAGTCAGTTGTGGTAAGATCAACAACAGAGGCAGAATACAAGTCCCTGACATTAGTAGTTGCTGAGATGATCTGGTTGAAAGCCTTGTTGGTTGAACTCAAAGTAGAGCAAGGAACTCAAATGAAGTTGTGGTGCGACAATAAGTAGGCAATCAACATTGCTAACAACTCGGTGCAACATGATAGAACCAAATATGTGGAGATTGATAGGTTTTTCATCAAGGAAAAGCTGAATAACAGACTACTGGAGCTTTTTCATGTAGCAACTGGAGAGCAAGTGGCGGACTGCCTCACCAATTGACTAGCTCATTAGATTTGTCTAGGTTATGTGACGAGATGAGCTTAATAAATACCTTTTGCTCATCTTGAAGGGGAGTATTGTGATTTGTATCTAATGAAGGGTCATATTTGCAAATAGATGAAATATCGATATTTATTTGTAAATGTTCCTTGTAAGGTTCATTGTGATTTGTATCTAATGAAGGGTCATATTTGCAAATAGATTAAATATCGATATTTATTTGTAAATGTACCTTGTAAGGTTCTATATAAGCCCATCATGAATGAAATGCAGCAAGTTTTTTGAGCAATAATTCCTATTATATTCATCACAACTAATTTTTAAATCATTTTGGCTTGTTTTGTAAAATAATTTGGTCTTCATATTTACATATTATATTTGTGTGGTTTACTTCTTTTAATTTCTTCATTTAGGAATTAGATATAGTTCTTTGTTACTATTCCCTAGGCTAAAATTACCGTTCTAATATTTTCATTACTAATTTTATATCATATTAGTTATTTCATGATTTATCTGATTTGTATAAGGATATTTGCAGAAAGCTAGCTGCTACTATCTGCAACAATTATAATTTTTTTTGCTGATATTAATTGGAGGTAAGTTATGTTCAAGCTGGTAATTAAGTATAGACGTGTTTAAGAAATTAAATGCTATAAATTAATGGCTATTTAAAAGTATATCACATATTGAAATTAACACATGAAGACAAAAAATAAGATTAATTCATATTTCATTTCACTTAATTTTATCTTATTTCATAACATTGTTGCGACGATTATTCAAAGTCAACAGTTGAGCTGAAATTGAATTGAATTGCGTGATAAAAATTAAAAATGTATTGAAAAAGTTTATAAGATTTAATAATGACTCAATAATAATATATTCGCTAATTCAATAAATAATATTTTAATTTAGGATATTTTATTCTTAAAATATTAAACTTTTTGACATGTTATTTTAATTATTTTACCATTTTTATCAGTCTTTCTTTTCTAACAATCTGATCTAAATCAAAAAAATTGAAAATCGATCATTATTAGAATTGCTTAGGTCATCAAATTTTACCTAGTTATTTCATACGATCAATTTTGTAGAGTAATTTTTTTTTTTCAAATTGATTGGGTTGGGGTGGGACAGTTGAGAGAGCACAATTCCCATTTCGTAGACAACCATGCATCTTATTCTTACGTATTTGCCGTTTTTGTTTTGAGTTGGCTATCTTGGATTGTTGTTGGGAATCTCATGGAATATTTTTTGCATCTTTTTTCTCTGGATTAAGAGTTCTTGAAGGAATTTTTTGGGCTTCCTTATTGCTAGCTTACTATTATGGTATATCCATTCCTTAAATTGAGTTTTTAGATGTAATCATATCTGGAATTAAATTAGGCTATCTTTGTGCAAACCATTACTAACGTAGGGATGGGAAATCTATAAATAAATTCTCAAGAATGTTATTATTATTTAACATCAATTGGATGAAGTTTCAAATTCCAATTTTTAATCATTTGTAAAGCTTTGATATATGATTATTTTGAGTGCAATACAAATGCGGAAACTTTTATTTATTTCTTTTTGCCTTTTTTTTCACATATGTAAACGCACGCACCCCACATATTTAAGGTCTTGAACCGAAGACCTCTTGGTTGAAAGAAAAAAGCTCTCAACTACTAGACCATAGTGGGTTGCCTAACAAGTGTGGCAACTTAATATGAGAAAGCTGTTTCTATGTTTCAGCGTGAAGCCTCAATTTTCCTTTGATGGTTTCCTTTCTTTTTTAATCTAATATTTTAGTTCTTTGCTTGCTAGAGTTCTTGGTTTTATTTAAACATGGTACAATTGAAATTTATTTGCATTGAAAATTTTCTAATTACCCGTTGAACTTGGTTGTTCCGAATTTCTCATTGATTTTCTTATGATCAAATCAAGTATTTCATTCTCTTCTGTATTTTAATTCTCATATTTTTTAAGTTTGAACCTAGAAAGTTTGTGCATTTAAAATTTTTTTCTAGATGAATATTTGTTTCTTTCTTGTTTTTATGATCAACATTTAGACCCTAAATCACCTTCTATTAACTTGGATGTAATTACCTTATTCAGTAAAATAACTGCTTGTCTTATATTTATGCTTGAAAAGCTTCATCATGTTCTCTGTCAGCAGAATTATCATCGACAAAAACTATTACAGCTTCCAAGTTCCTTTTAAGCAGCCAGAAAGTTCTATTTGTTTTAATTCATCATGGCAAGCTATAAGATGATTGCAATCCAAGTCTTCAAACATTTAGTTCGATTTTGGGGTTGAGACTTTATCAAATATAATATATAGTTCTGGTTTTTATTAACTGGACTTACAGGCATGATTTATATATAGTTCTGGAAGCTTTCTTGTTTTATTTTGTTACAAGGTAGCTAATCATCAGTCTATTATTTCATTTTGCAGTCCATTGGTTCCTTGCAGAAGAAGTATTCAATTGGATCTTTTGAACTACTTAGCAAAACAGCACCAATTCAAGCTCTCTCTCTTTTAATTCTGGGTCCTTACATTGATTATTATCTCAATGGTAAATTCATTCTCAACTACAAGTTGACTTCGGGCTCTATAGTAAGTTATTAACTATCGTCTCATATCTATGTCGATCTTGTCTGAATGTAAGAACACAATGTAAGCCACATTTCCGATTCTGCAGTTCTTCATTCTTCTCTCATGTGCACTTGCCGTCTTCTGTAACATCAGTCAATACCTCTGTATCGGCCGTTTCTCGGCTGTATCGTTTCAGGTGTTGGGCCACATGAAAACAGTTTGTGTGCTTACTCTTGGCTGGTTACTCTTTGATTCACAGCTGAGCTTAAAAAACATTATGGGGATGGTTCTGGCAATCGTCGGCATGGTTGTCTATAGTTGGGCGGTTGAGTTGGAGAAGAAGACAAATGCTAAGATTTCTCTATCCAAAACAAGCCTAACTGAAGAGGAACTCCTTCTTTTGAGAGAGGGAATTGAAAATTCTTCCACAAAAGATGTGGAGCTTGGGGATCCCAAGGCCTAGCAACAAAATGAGAGGGTTCTGTAACACTAAAATTACTTATTTTTTTAATGAGGTAAGAGGCTTTCGATCAAATCATTTGTTCAATATCTGTCTTCCACTGAGAAAATTCTGTGAAGGATGGACTTGATTATTTTGTATTGAGGGTTAAACGTTATGTATTTGTCTTTCTTACATGAAAATTTAAATGGTATATGGTCATCATTTTTTTTATGCAACTTATCCATGGCCTTCATATTGAGGTTAAGGTGATTGGTAAATGTTGTATACCTTTTGTGGAATAATTTTATTTTATTTTATTTTTTTAAATGTCATTTTCAAGATATCATTCAAAGATAGTTGGATTAATCAAATGAATTATACTTCACTACTTGAAAGCATTCAAACAGGATTTTCCTGGTTCTTGTGTTTATAGTTGATGTCAATGTAAGGCCCACTATTTAATTTTCAAATTACTCATTCTAGTGTTCCCCTCCCTCTCTTTCTCTAAATTATTTTTGCACACGGTTCGCAACATCTCAACATGACTTTCATTTTTCTTCGCGCACAATGATATAGTGTAAGACTGCACAAACACATCATTCAACATTTGTTAAATTAATCAATTGTATAATGCTTTGCTCTTTAAAAGCAATGAGACTCAAAAAAATATATACTACTGGGTCAACATGTATATTTAAATGATAAGTAAAGTTTTATTGTACATCGATCAAGTTTTTGATGTTATTGGTGGGAATTGATGTTAATGAGTCAATTTAGGTTAATACTTGATGAGAATTTGAAATTTAGGTTCAAAAAAATTACAGTGTTACTTGTTATTTTATTTTATTTTGTATAATTTATTACTTGTGTTTGATTGTATAGAATTTATTGTACTTTGTTATTAGAAAAATCCAAAAAATATTAAAAGTATGTATTTGTTTTTCACAAGTTTAATGTTTAGTGTGTTTCTTATTTTGATTTCATTATTTTTATTTGTGACTTGTGTTGGTTGTTAGTTTTGGGTCACTAGTTAGTTTTAGGTTGTATATATAAGATAGATTTTATTAAACTAGTAATATTTCACTTTAAAATTGAGAAAATTGCTAAATAAATTAAAAACCTTACAAAACTCGAAAATACTTTAAGAGAAATGTTGAACCCTCATAAAGAAAACACTCAACTTAGACTGCTTAAGGATTTTGCCAACTCTATGGTAGAGGAAATTTATCGTAGCATTCATAACCCTATCATTGAAGCCAAAATCTTTGAACTTAAACTTTCAATAATACAAATTTTCCAAAATAATCAATTTGGAAGTTCATGAACAGAAGACCCAAGCTTACATTTAGCTAGTTTCTTAGAGTTATGTGTGACTTTTAGGTATAATAATGTCTCAAATGATGTTGTTAAACTTAGGGTGTTTCCATTTTCCTTTAAAGATAAGACTATGATGTGGTCACAACTTAGAATAACTTAGCACAAAAATTCCTAACTAAATACATTCATCCATTAAAACTTTCAATTTTGGAAATGACAACTTTTTTCAACGAGATGGATAGTGAGTCAATATATGAAACCTGAGAGAGATTTAAGGAGTTACTTAGGAAATGCCCAAACCTTAACCTTAATGATTAGTTAAATATACAAACCTTTTTATAATGGATTGGTGGGATGTTGACCTTATTTTTGATGAGTTCTTTCGAAGCCTAAGATCTAGCCATAGGAATTTCCTGTTGACTATCCTAGAGGACTTAGTCAATGGAGCTCTCCCACATATAAATTCCAAACTCTTATTTACTCTTCTTGTGAAGTCTCACATAGGTGGTCACAATCCCCAAAATGTCATTTGGGATGATCAAGACCAACTTGTGGAGACTCGAGAGTGAGCTCCTATAGGTTTAATCAGGCCTTAGGACAATCCTGGGTGACTTGGTCTTGGTCACAACCTCACATAAACCCAAAAACCTAAACTCACATTGCACTTGACCTATCCCCACACTCTTTTTGAAACTCATGTAGGTGGTCCCAAGCCTTAGTTGTTGGCTATGGTGGCTAGGACCAACATATGGGGGATCTAAAATGGGCTCTCCCATTGGTCTAATGGCACAAGAAGGGTGATTTCATGACCAACATATCCAATGAGCTTCAATTCCTCCAAAACACCCACCCTTGGCTTGGTCGGTCGCTCTAGTGGCTGGAAAACCCAAAATCGAGAGCTTGCACGTTGCCCTAGACCCAAAATTGAGCTCATCCCTTTTGGCTCTCTCTCAGCCCTCCACCAATGGTAGCCTGAGGCCTCCCCTTTGGCCTCAATTATAAATAGCCCCCTCCACAGCCAAATTTGAAGATCATCCAAAACCTAGGGGAAACTCTGCCCAATTGCTTCCAGAGCTTCTCGCAGACCTCTTAAGTGCAATCCAACCATCCTTAGTCATCCATTCCCATTGTCCAAGCTCAATTTAACCACCCAAATCCAGGGCTTTTTCGGCCACTTCACCAAACCTCTTAAAGCTTCAAATTAATCATTCCATAAACTTCCGCACACTTCAAAACCTCCTCCCCAATCAAATGCCCCTTCTCCCGAGCACCCTAACATAATCCAAGACCAAGCCCGAGTCACCTCTCGACTGAAATCATACATAGGTCACACCTCAACTCAAGGCAACACTTTGAGGAGCTTCGTGGACGCAAGGCGATTGTCTCTAACCAATTCAATCGAGGCCTCACCTCTTGGGCAAAGGCATAACTCGAAATCCCTAAATTCTTCCTCGGTTTTATTGATTGTGAAGTGAACTTGTATTTTATATGTATTTAACCGTATAGATAGGTTTGTCTCACTTAGATGAAGGTGTGGGAACAAACCTCGACTGATTTGGTTGAGAATCAGGTGAGATATTAAGTCTAATACACAGACGGTTCTCAAGTTAAGACGATTGGGGACAATGAATGGTTGTCGTCCATTTCCGCCTGTATAGAATATACGGACCAGATCACGTCAAATGAGTAGTCGGAACGCGAACCGTGGGCACAGTCAGCAGACTACATGGAAAGTACGGTGAATCACGGGAACGACGCGTGTGCGTTCGGAGACGTTGAGGTTTTGTTGGCAATTGACTCAGATAAGTAGATAAATAGAGTATTTTAGAATTAAATAAATACAAAAAATTTAAAGATACATATTTTGATGTAGAAAAATCATAAAAATAAAATAAAAATACCTCTGTGCTCAGTGAAAAAAGGAAAAAAATGTGGACTAAAAATTAAAAATATTTTTCTTTTATTTATTTTTAAATAAATTAAACACTCCAGAGAGTAAATAAATCATAAATAATTCAATAATTATTTAAATCAAATGAAATTTTGAGTGTTTGTTTTGGATTACATTAAGGATCTTTTCTGATTTTTTAATAGTCAAAGGGCATTTCTATGGTCAAAAGCCCTATTTCTTGAAATATGTAGTATTATTTTAATTTAAAAATCATAAAAAATAATATAAATGTTAGAAAAATACAAAATCTAATTTGGTAGGTTTACTGTGGTCACAGGATCTTAGGAAAAATAAAAATAATATTTATAAAATTTTCAAGCCATTTTTCCTATTTAAAATTAATAAAAATAACTAAAAAACAGAAAAAAAAAATATGAAATAATTCAAATAATTATCAAAATGGGCCAAGTTGTAGGTAATCATTTTAGGAGGTCTTTGTAAAAATTTGGAAGCCAAAAAAAATTATTTCTAATGTAAATAGGTATTTTCAAAGTAAATATTAATTTTGGTTTAAAATAATTATAATAAATAAAAGAAAAATCAGAAAAATATGAAAATTAGTTTGGAATGTTCCTTATGACCAAAGGGACCTAAGAAAAATAAAATTGAGATTAAAATAAAAAAAATTATTTTTTAAGCTATTTTATAATTTTAAAATAATTAAAAATAACAAAAAAATACCCAAATGCAAAAATACTCCAAATTGCTTTAAATGCCACCCAACAACAAAAAATAACTTGAAGGGGTGTTTATAAATTTTTTATTGTGTAAAAAGGCGTTTTAAATAATTAAATGTATTTTTCTTACTTTGTGAGTAAAATAATTACAATAAATAAAAATAAAATTCACATCACTTCTCTAAGCTCCATGGAATCAGAGAGACAAATTAAAAATATAAAAAATGATTTTTTATAAAATAAAATATATTTTCTATTTATGTAATCATTAAAATCAATCAAAAAAATTGTAAAGGTCAAAATATAATTTAAAAATTCACAAAAATTATTTCTAGTGGTCCTCTGGCCTAAATAAACCTCCAATAATTTCTTTAAGTACAAAAAGTTTATTTTACTAGGTTAAATTAATTATCTTTGAAAATCCCTATTTTTGAACTAAAATAATTATAAAAATATTAAATAAAAATTAGAAAAATATAAATTCTCTTCTATTACTCTAATGGACCAATGAGTGGTGTAACATCAAAGTTTCAAAGTCATTTGAGTTAAGCTTAAGGAATTATGAAGTGGAAGCAGTAATTAAGGAATTTTTAACCTTAATCAAAATTTAGGATAAATCAAAGGGTAAGAGGATAACATTGATGATAATCAGTTCTCTGAAATGATGGGAACATAAAGGGCTAAAGGATAAAACCAACTCATTCTATTTTCTATTGAAGGGTAAAAATGTAATTTCCTGAATTATTGTGTTTTGGAAGTCAATTAAAATGGATGATCCTAAGGTGGGCTTATGTTAGGAAGATAATAACTCACTAATTAGAAGCCCTAGACCATTGGTCGCATGATGATACAATCCTTTAACAATAATTAAGTTCACCTCATTCAACCTTTCTTCTAAAATTACAAATCTATCCATAAAGACTCAAGAGCTTGATAGTGAACTTGGTTTGATCCAATATCGCTTAATGAGGTTTAGAAAAGATAACACATTCAATCATAAACATTTGTCAAACATTCCAAGCTCAATTTGAATTGAAAGAGTAAAGATTCCTTAATTGTTTAACCTACCCTTAAGGGTATTCACCCACATAATTTCCACGTGAAACATCAAATGAATGTCTAATCACCTCACTCATGGACAAATTAAAACGTTAAAAGTTTACTGAGCATGAGTTAAAATAGTAAAACTAAATTAATTAGGAGTGATCAGTTCAACAAAATAATAAGTCTGGATGAACTTGAGGTGACTCGGAAGATTCTAAATGATGTTCACAGTAAATCCTCGAACACTTTTATAGCCTTATGAAAACTTTGAAGGACACTCCTATCTATTATTCTTTGTTGAAGAAAATCATCCATAGAAAAAACTTTAGGGATCCACCAAGATATACCTCGAGACCTGTAAATACACTGATTCAAATAAAATATCCTACACTACTTATCTTACAATTAAATCCAATGTTCAAGGCCTTAAATCTTGGATATGGTACTTAAATCCTTGTGAGCAACTGAGGATATTTTTGTCACATATGGATCGTTGGGCTTGTGTAAGTCTGAGGTCTAGGTGGCAAGGGCAACTTCGACATTGCTTATGTGTGCTAAATGAAAGATGTGAAGTGGGATTTTGGAATAATATCTCCTACCTCAAGGATTCTCAACAAGGAGAGAGGATAAGACTGATGATATTATTCACCAAATTTTGGTGGGAGATGCCCCTGACACCTTCGACATTGCTTATGTGTGCTAAATGAAAGATGTGAAGTGGGATTTTGGAATAATATCTCCTACCTCAAGGATTCTCAACAAGGAGAGAGGATAAGACTGATGATATTATTCACCAAATTTTGGTGGGAGATGCCCCTGACACTCTTAGGTTGCTGGTAATCCTAGCCTGAATAGAGTAATTAGCATGTGGACTATATTACCTTACAAAAATATATTTAGGAAAAAAAAATCTCTTTCACAACATCATTACTTTTGCTTGCCAAAGTAAACTTCACATGCATGAAAAACTAAATGACTTTGATGGAAGCCTATAAAGGTCCTCCGGTTGTTAGGATAGAGACTTCTATCAAAGTTGGAAATGTAAGACACACAACCAAGCTCTGAGCCCCCACCTTTGGTAATGTCTTACACTCAGTCTCGGTCTTTCATATGTGTTTATGACTTTTACTCATTCGTGCTGGATTTTTCTTGCTTTCTTTTCTTGTAATTTACTTAAATACCCTGCAACTATATTATGCTTTATGATACTAAGCATGTAGCGACAGCAGAGGCCCAGTACATATTTATAGTTTATTTACTACTGTGTTTACTACTTTACTTTGTGCTTTCTTTATTTTTTCATGTATACTTTACTTGCAAAACAAAAACAAAAAAATCACACTTTCAAAAATGTTAACACACTTTTAAACTTTTTGAACGTACTTAATCTACTCTTTTTGAAGCTACGAGAATCTCTCGGATGAGGTAATCTACGGTTGCTAACAAGTATTCTCCAGCTTAAGTGAGTTTAACAGCTCGTATAAACTAAGTAAATTCAAAAGAAAATAGTGATGCTGGGGTGACAGAACTGTGGGATCTTGACCAGTGTCGCTTAACTTAAATTAAAATAAAAAAAACATTTTAATAATAAAATCTATTAATAACAAAACAAGCTACAAACCTTGGAGCTATTACTGTAGCAAGGAGCTTGGGCAGAATTCATGGGCAGCGTGACAAGGTCTTCAAATGAAAAACTTTTCTTAATTTAACAATAATAACCCATAAGACTTCGAGGTAGTCCATTTAGTGCGACATAAACACCCACATTATCTTTAGACCTTTGCACAACCATGCTGTACAATTTAAGCCTTAACCCTTTTAGGAGTTTGAGGTTCTCATTCAATATGACATAAATTCTCCTATCTTTCAGGTTATTTACATGATCAGATATCATGCAAATGTAATATCTAAGTAAAAAAAATGGCAAGATGAAACATCAAGTAGTATTATTGATACATTAAAATAATATGTGGTTTTAAGTATATATTTAATGCTTATTTTTTATGATATTGTAATTTAAAAAAGGGCATTTTCATATTTTTATTCCAGGTATATCAATTTTATGCATTTGGAGCAAAAGTAGCGAAAATGACAAAATTTGGAGCCAAAAAAAAAATTTAAAATTTTGGCTTATGATGCTCCAGATTGGTGTCAGATGTGTCGGATTGGTACCAGATGCGCCGGATTGGCACCAGACTGGTACATGATGCGCCAGATTTGCACTAAATGTGCCATTTGATAGAGAGTTGGTGCTAGATGCGCCAGATTTTGCACCAGATGCTTCAGGGATGACTTTTTGCAGATTAAGGCGTTCGAGATGAATTTTGTGTGAGTTTTCAAAGGAACCCTTGTTCTAAACACCCTTTGGAGTAATTCAATGCATCTAGATACTTTTGAAGGTTCTTTTATGAATGGATATGTGTCGGCACTATTTTTGGTATGGGGTTTGCCCGTAAGAAGCTGTCGGTCATCGGAATTGAAATCCCGTTGCCCGCTTCGGAAGGACGTTTTTAAAAATTTAGTTTTGAAAAAGATGAAGTCAAACTGACCCCATAATTTTCCTAGTTTAGATGAAAGAGTGCTTTATCTCAAATCATGTATCTATCCCGAAGGATGAACGCAAGAATTGAGAGTGAGGCTCGATCAAATAAACTAAAGAAAGTTATGACATCCGTTTGGTCTGCGAAACCAATGTATTGGCCGACAAGTTCCCCTATTTAATGTATTGGCCGACAACTTCTTTGGTAAATGTCCTTGTTGAATTAACTTTTGCACATAAGGCGAGAAACAACCAAAAGGTAATTCCATTAATTCATTAGGATCATCCATATTTACATGATTTTCAGAATTTACAGGAGTAGAAGCAGAGTAAAATTTGATCGGCTTTGAACCAGCATAAGGGACTTCCTTAACCTCTAAACTCACAACCTTTTGAGGAAAGATCGGAGTGAGATTCAAGGTGTTCACATAGTGGTTTATCCGATCATACATCGTCTCATATTCACTTTTCTCATCATCTTCTAAAGAGATCCTGTACTGAGGTTTCTTCTATTTTGTCATCATTATTTCGTCTTTTGAACTATCTTCATCACCAATATTGATAATCAACTTAGTCCTTTCACCAATTGTATCGGCTCTTTTTCGTCCACGTCCCCGGCCTCGATCTCGAGTGCGTGAAC
>NW_018164783.1:340047-353851 GCF_001263595.1 Phalaenopsis equestris | reverse complement strand
AACGGACCCAAACGCGAGCCAAGCCTGAGCTCGCTCAAGCTCGGCTCGTTTACAACCCTACCTATGTGTGCACATAGAGGTACGACTCCCTACAGAAAAGCACCCTAACACACTACCATAAATATGAAACATGCATTCACACCACAAGAACAATAAAAAAGAAGGATGTCTAGCTAGGGCAACCAATCCAGCAAAGAATAATTACCATGCATCAAAAAGTCTATCTAGCAACCTAAGTCCCAGCCTAGCACACCATCTAATGAAAAGTGTCATAACCTAGTGCCTAAGTGCACGGGGTAAGTCTCCGGTTAACATATGACTTTGATGAGGTCACCACGCCGACCCCGCCCAAAAGATCCAAGGGATTTAAAGCATGTCACAAAAAAAGAGGTGATAATTAAAAGAGGTGGCTTTACATATGACCTAACTTATATAGTTAAAAAGTAGGGGGGATAATTCATAAATAGTAAAAATCAATTTTTATATAATAGCGGACCTACAATGCAGGTCTGTGAGGCATGTGATGCACCTTAGGGACCTGGGATCCCTAACATAGTCATACTCGTATCAATCTCAACGACTTCACTCACATTGCTCACAGCGATCGACCCAGCAAGAAATGTTCTTTAAGGCATCGCGACTGACACAGTGTCACTCTCCTAACGAGAAAGACAACCATAGAGATGAATGGGAATGCACATGAACATGCAAAAGGCCCACATTGTGATTGTTCGACCGAGTTATGAAAAACCACAACGGGCACCCAAAAGTGCAAACACACTTCATGCAAATGAATGGCACATGCAACATACAAAAATTGCACCAAGGTGGTGAGGGTGAGTGAACCATGGAGGCAGTGACTAAGAAAGATGGGTTTGTCATGGATGCAGGGGCCCGACAAATGTGTTTCACGTAGAGGTAGTGACCCAGAGATGGACTTCTTATGGTGGCAGCAGCCCAAAAAATGGGTGTGTCGTAAAGGCAATGATATGGAGATGGGTGTGTCGTGGTGGAAGTAGCCCGAACTAATGGGTGTGTCATAGTAGTAATCACTCAGAAGGGTGAGTGTGTCATGGAGGCGGGGTCCTAAAAGATGGGTGTGCATTGGAGGTAGTGATCTAAAATGGTGGGCATGCCATGGAGTCAGAGACCCAAAAGATGGGTGTGTCATGGAGGCAGTGACCCAAAAGTAGTGGTGATCTTTGACAGGTGCATCACATAAGTACAAATGCAACTGCAAACACATATGGTGCAACATGTAAGCAAGAAAACACAAACATCCACATTTAAAATAAGAACCATGCAAGTGATCGACAAACCTGACTGAGGTGGGCAGTCCAACCAAAGCAAATGATCAACATGCAGTAGTCGATCAAACCCAACTGATAGGGTGATCGGCTCAAGATGGCGGATCAAACCCAAAAGAGGATCAGTGATCAGTCTAGGGCGGCCGATTGAACCGAACTGCTCAAATGATCATGCATATGACATTCAGTATGACCTACACATAAAATATGCCATGAATGGTCATGTATATGAAATCCAAACAAACACGGCCGACGAGACGTTGAACTCGTCTTAACAGCCTCAAATAAGAAACCTAGGGTTGACACGAGTAGATTTTTGGCGTCGCCACCTCTGTCTTTGGCATGGCAATGTGGATGGCTTCCCTTTCCAATTTCTTGTAGAGGAAACTCTCTATCATTCGTAGGGCGGACTTCCTACAAAGCTTTTTTTTTCTACAAATGCCAGCAAACTCACAAATCAGGCTAGCTACAAAGATTTTCCCATTCCCTCCAAGGAAGGTTGGAAGCAACAAAATCATGGGAAATTGGGATTCAATCCCAGTGGGATTAAGACCTAAGGCTTACAAAATGGGGGATCGATCATTTTCAAATAAGAGTCACCAACACATGTGATTTCTAACCTAGGGCTTCCTCAAGGAAAATCAACAATCCATTACATAGGTGGTTCAGCTAGTCAACACAAGTCATCCAGCACCTCCACCTCCCATGGGAGATTAAACCCACACACCTAGATCATACTAAACCAAGGGTTGGATAAGGGATAAGGAAATCTAACCTCCGTGACAGTTGTGACGCGTTGTTATTATGCTGAAAGAGAGCCCGCATTTTTTAGTAAATTCTAGTTGTGCTCCAGTGAACTTTCAGCAAACCTCCAAATAACTATCTCCGTGCAAGGATGAAGCTCTCATTTGGTGTAGGATAGTGACCACTTCGATCCCAAGCTCTGATGATACTCCTCCCAAGAAAAGGTGAATATCTCCTCCAGCTTATGAGAGTCTCCACTTTGCTCCAAGCTCCTCCTCAAGTAAATCTTCTCAATACCTCACCATATGTTGAAGAAGAAAATGGAAGAAGAAGATAAGTAGGTGAAATAAGATGGAGATGAAGGACAAGAAGAGAAATCCCTCCTCCCTACTCTCTCTCAAAAGATCTCCTCAAAAGAACCTTCAAAAGCATCTCCAAGCTTTCTAAAGCTTTCCTCTAAAGGCTTTCCTTCAAACCATTACCTGAGAAGAAGAAGAAGAAGGAGAAGGGAGCAGCCTCCAACCCCTTTGGGCCAGACGGAAAATAACTGAAATGAAGAGCAACCCTCTCCCCATATAAAATAAAAAAAATGCCCCACAAAAGGGGCATTGGATTCTTCTAGATGAGGGAAAATAAGTTTTACACCACCCCCTAGAGTTCCTAAGTGAAAAAATGTAAAAAAAATAATGTTATAATGATGTTGTAGTGGACTTTTTTATGACATGGCCTGCAAATAGCACCTAGGCACCAAAAAGTAATGTTTGTCGGGCTCTCGAGAAAAATGGTCAGAATAGCCAAAATGGATTCTTAGAACTCCGAGGACTCATGTTAAATGGTTTGAGAAAGTGATTTGGGTAAGTGAGACCCCAAGGATGGCCTCGGAACGCCACTCTACCCCAAAACCCTTATTTTCACCAGGAATGCTTGACAAAGCATCTTTTCAATCCAAAAGTTATGGGAGACTCCATATGAGTGAAATGTGATCCCATAAATTTGAAATGAAGAATTTATGCCTGACATTCATTGAAGAAATTGGTGGCAACTGTCATCCTAAGTTGCGGCCCAAGTTGGGTGTCTCGAACCCTAATTTTCTCGTAACGTGCAAAAGTGGGCTTTGTGGCTTCCTAAGGCTGTAGGAGGTTCTAGATGAGTTTGTGGTGACTTTTAATGCTCACATTAGGTTCCAAACATGCCTGAAATCTTGGATGGGTTTCCATAGGAAATTTTTTTGGCAGGGCATAACTGTCATCAAATCTAGCTACTTGTTACGAAAAAGCGCCAGATGATCCCAGGTGGGTGTCTAAACTACCGAACATTACGAATGGCCTACAAACTATCCTAAGTTATGTAGGTGAAAATACTAAACTTGTGAAATCAAAAATTGATCCAAAAACAAGACCTCAGAGAAACTTAGAGCAAAAGGGGTTGGGACTATTGTCAAACTAGTGGAAATATTTTCCTTTGAAAGACGAAGCTACTCTTGTTACATTCTTAGTTAGAGAACTCATGGTAGTAGCAACAACATGGATTATAGGGTTAGAGTGACCTATATCCCTAAGAGGGAAGAACCTGCAAGAGATTCTGACTGGAGCATAGTCCACACGGCCAAACAAAGAAGAGAAATGAATCTCAGCTGACCAAATTTGAGTTTCATCCCATGCTGAAACCAAAACAAGTCATGGCGGGGGCATAGCCCATGTTGTCAGAGGATGAGAAAGGGTATTCTCAGCTGATGAAATTCAAGCATCATCCCAGGCTGGAACAGAAACGAGTCATGGTGGGGACATGGTCCAAACTACTAGAGGGTGAAAAAGGTGATTCTCAGTTGATGGAATTTATCCATTATCCTGAGTCAGAACCATGGTGGGGACATGGTCTGCATTGCCAGAGGTCAGTACCATAAAATGTAACTCTAGAACTCTTAGATAGTGCAACATCTGTGAGGATGGAAATCCTCAAAATACAGAAGGACTACAAGAGAGCCTAGAAAATGATAAAGAGCATTGTAGTACATCCTCATCTAGTACTAGCCCTTTCCTCAAGGGAAAAGTAACACCGATATGAGCTGCTATAAGGAAACAAGTTTTACATGCAAAAATCCTCCTTTTCAAAGGAGTGTATGCAACAAACATCTGGTAGGAAAGTGGTCTGCACAACCGGAGATGGTAGCAAAATGACCCTCAATTCTAGAGAGCCAAAGACACCTCCTGAACTAGAGTTAGAATAGGTATTGAACCTATAACAAAACATGTTGCTGAATTTGTAGCAGTCTATTCCTTGTCTTCTTGGCTTTTTAGCCTAATTGAAGTACATGTGAATTCTCAGAGGCAACCAAAATAGAGAGAGAGTTGGGATAGAATTCATAACAAAGGCAACAGTGCAGATCTTCTATTGATGGAGGACTCACCCGCCCATGATAGGGAAGTCCATGAGAACATGGAGTGATTGGTCTGAAAAAGATCGTAAGGTACTGCGGCACAATGTTGTTAGGCATTGGCCTCTTTTTGCAAAAGAGGCGGGCTTGAAGCGAGCCATAACAGCAAAAATAGCTCGATGTGTATGACTCTCCTTTTAATGGGAAGGGTACAGAGTGAACACCTTAGATGATGTAGAAACAACTCAATATGCTTGACTCCTCTTTTAAGGGGAAGGGCATAGAGAAAACGCTGCAAAGTGCATATTAACAACTCAATATGAATGACTCACCTTTTCAAGGGGAAGAGCATAGAGAAAATGCCTCAGATGTCGTAGGAACAAATCAATATGCAAGAATACCCTTTTAAGTGGGATGGAAATAATCAAGTGCCTTAGAGATCATAGGATTATGTATGGCAATCCCACAGGGGTGCTCGAAGGAGCTGAAGGCTATGAACCCTTTAGGATCACAAGAAATGCTTAGAGGGAGGGAAACAAAGCTCCCCCGGTGGTAGTAATTGTGAACACATTTTTTATCTTTCATGTCATAGAGCAAGAAGGAACAACATTCAGAAACAATGAATGTTCAAGAAACCAATCACGGGGTAAAATGACATCGGTGTGCACGATACTTTAACCAAACTGTCGAGGATAAGAGAAGGAACAAAATGCGTTGAGTTGCTAACCATAGCATTTGACGCATGGTCTAAAAATCAAGGTCTCACTAAAAGTCTCAACAGTGACTCAAAGGAATATGTGCAGAACTCCTAGGATGGAGAGAGAGAGAGGCTCTAACCTCAAAAAAAGCCAAACTCTAAGTATGGAGAGAGAGACTCATTCCTAGCAGAGTCACCAGATTCTTTTTTGGTTCCTATTTTCTCTTTTTTTTAAAAAAAAAAAAGAATTTGTCAACTTGTTAATCATTGTATACTTCCTTTATTTGAATAAATTTTACTCCTGAATCAGTTCAGTGAATTGAAGAGGAGAGGAACCAAATAAGAAGGAACATTTGACAAAGTGACAAATAAGAGAAAAATTAAATGTGGAGAGCCTACATGGATAAACCTCATAAGGACATGTCAAGTATGTCTACCCAAATAAGATTGAGCAGAGGTAACTTGGACCAATGTCTGTGAAATAAGTATCTACATACACTACCCATAAACAGAGCATCAGGTGTATGTACCTGTTATGGGGTTAAGAGCACTCCCAAATGAATTACATCCCGGGGATACCTAGGAATACTATTGATAAAGGGGGTTTTACTTTATAGTATCATGGACCTAGGGAAATAGGTCATCAAAAATAGGTTATTTCGTACGAAAAAGTTTTGATACTTTGAAGCTCATGCTAAGCCATCAGGCATAGCGTGAATCTCTCACATCTCAAATGGGTTGCGACTCCTCAGAATACAAAGCTTACGAAATAACCATAAGCATTTTGAAGGGGGTATCTGATTGCATCAAAGAACGTTCATACCATAAGAGTGAAAGCTGACCCGACCAGCAATTACCCAATTATTTAGTTTCTAGAAAAAAACTTGACCCGATTTCTTTAGGCGACTAGTGTGCAAAATGGATATGTTATAGAATTTAGAGCTAATTTATATTTCACACACTAGATTTATATTTCACGCACTAGGGGTTCTATGAAAGTGTATGTATTATTTCAAGTAATATATAGCTTTCTTTAATAATCCTATGATTGATCCTACAGGGAAGTGAGGTGAGAAATCCCTTAGGATAGCTCTAGTCTACTACTATCAGGCCTTAGTTTGGAATTTTCAAAAAGTTTGATTTTCCTAAATTCACTAATTTACTCTAAATTTAAATTTAACTAGATTAAATAAAAAAAACTTAATCTAAGGAGTCTGGATAAATTTTGGAAAGTTCTTATATAATCAAAATCGCTTTCCCCTTGCAATGAGATCATAATCAGTGTAGGATCAAATGTTGTAGAGTTAAAATGTAGTTTTATGCCAAATAGGAGCATACCTACTCTTTATCCTCTTCTGAGTGCATAAAGAACATTAAATAACCTAAATTTCCTAATTGATATGGTTATGTTGGGTAGGTTCCAGCATATCACTTCCAAATTACCCACTGTGTCCTTTCTATCGGACTAACCAGGCCTCAGGTTCCAATTTTAGATCAAATTGTTAAAGGTTCTAGCTTGTCACCCTAGAATCACCAATTCTACGCCATCAAAACTTATTTACCTATCTATTTGCACTCACCCTGGACTAAGTCTCCTCCTATCCTAATAGTTAATTTATTTTTCACTAGTTATGTGAAATCATAGCCCTTCCAGATCATTAAGTTTCACATTGGATTTTAACATTACAAATGGCTAGTTTTCAAAGTAAATTAAGAACTGATAAAAATGTCATTGCAGTTTTGGAATAAAAGAATTCTTTAAACCATTCTATTCTTATGCATGATTAAATCTCATCACAATAAAGCATGGAGAAAACACAGTAGAAAACTTCATTTAAATCAAAGGAGATTCACTAGGAAAGTGTTTACTACAATTATAACATAATGAAGAATACAATACTTAGTTTTTCTCTCTGAAAAAAAGATGAAAATCCCTCCAACAAAGTCCCATGTTGATCTATGCAATGCTCATACAATTCCTTACATATATCCCTCAAAATCCCTCCCCAATCACTCTAGAAAAGGTAGAAATCTACATCTTCTACTCATGTCTACGACCTCTGAACGTTCTTGGAGTCTCCAAAACTTTTCAAATGCCAAAAGGTGCCTTCTGCTACACCAAAAAAATATTTCATTTTAAGTATACATTTATGCTTATTTTTTGTGATATTGCACTTTAAAGAAAGGTATTTTCATGTTTTTATAGCAAGTACATCAATTTTAGGCATTTGGAGCAAAAGTAGCAAATTTAAAACCAAAATTTTAGGCATTTGGAGCAAAAGGATGAAATTTAAAACCAAAATAGAAAATTTTGGGAATGTTGGTGCCAGATTGGTGCAAGATGCGCCATTTTATAGAGAGTTGGTACCAGATGCACCATTTTACAGAAAGCTGGCGCCTGATGCGCTAGAACAGGCGCAAGATGCGCCTGAGATGACTTTTTTTGCGGATTAAGGTAGTTCAGGATGAATTATGCATGAATTTTCAAATGGACGCTTGTTCTAAACACCCATTGGAATGATTCTATGCATCTATACACTTTATAAGGTTCTTTTATGAAGGGACATGTCTCTTGGATTAATGGACACGTCTTTTGAATTCAAAAGAGTTGACTTTTGGACAGAATTTTGGAGGAAATTTTGAATTTTTTTTGGAGGGAGCATCCTTTAATAAAAAAGAGGGAAGTCTAAGGCTTAGAGAGTGTTTGGAGTGGGGTGTAAGGGGGGCGAAAAAGGAGAGATAGAGAGAGAGAAAGTCAAGGGCTTGGAGAGTTTCTTCAAGGATTGTAAAGGGAGAGGGAAGGTGAGAGATTCTTCTTTATTACACTTCTAAGAGAGAATTGAGAGTGTTTGTAAAGAGTGAAATGCTTGACGAGAACTTCTAGGGATTTGCTTGGGAAGGATTGTGAGATAAATTATCTTTTATTTTTTTATTTTGTAAACTTGCTTTTATATATGAAATCCGTGTTTTGTCGTATCCTTCTCATGAATCTGCTTATTTATCCTTCTCCCTACTTTGAGATATGGTTTTGTGAAGAATTTATTTTGTTTTATATGATTTTAAATGTTAATAATTTGTGATGACTTGAACTCCGATCTTCATTTACTTTTTGATCTGGCCAATTGAAATGTTAAAATGTGTTGAGAAACATATGTCCCGAAAGGTCTATGATTTCTACAACATAGGGAGAATCACATTTGATTTCATGGGAGAGTATTTCATCCTTGGAGTTGAGTGCAAATAAATAGAGAAATATACTTTGTTGGATGCAGAATTGGAGATTTTACGGTGACAGATTAAAATCCCCAATTTGGTCCACTTGATTGGAAATTGATGTGAGATTGTTAGCCCTCAGGGGAAGGAGTAGTGTGGGCTCTGGATTGGCAGTCGGTATCCTCCCAGCCTAACCACAGAATTATGGACCAAACTCTGGATTAGCCAATGCTCTATATGCACTCGAAAGAGGGTAAAGAATAAGATTGCTCCTATTTGACACAAAACAATTTTTATATATATATTCAAATGATTTTAAGTTCTTCACAATCCATATACTCATTGTAAAGGGGAATGATGTTTTCATAAATTTGAACTTTCCGTCACAAAAACTTAGTTTAATTTTTGTAAATTTACTTTTGAAAGTTTAGCATTTAGTTTAGTTAACTTTGTTTTTCAACTCCATTTTAATTAACATTCACTTTGTTACTTAATATTCAAATTTCACACTTTATTTTTTTGTAGTTTAAAAATTATAATTTACATTATAATCTTAAGAACTTATTTATAGGCATTTCCAACTTTTCTGTGGGATCGATATCTAGGACACCATTAGAACCCTTTATTACTTCAGTGATACGTATACTTTTGTTATTTCTAAAGGAGATTTGGCGATTTAAAGATTTTTAAAAGATAAAACTATTTTCATTAAAGTTATTTTGTTGGGATTAATTTGCATATTTGCTATTTGCATATTAATTTGCATATTTGCTATTGTATCTGTCGTGTGTATTTTGTAATATTGAAAAATATTTACAAAATTAATACATTAAATCCACTCACATCAAGTTCTTAGTGTCATTGAAGGGGAAGTAACAAAAGAGTATTAGTAAGTTATTTTATAATTTATAGTATTTTTATTTTCAAACTAAAAAGAAAAGTGCTTATAGTTTAGTTTGAATATTTTCTTATTTAAGTGTGTTTGTTTATTTTTAAATTACTTGTTTTGTTTGTTTATGCGTATTGTTTGTTTATGCGTAGTTTGTTTTGTTTGTTTATGCGTAGTGTAAAATCTGAAAATTTAGTGCCTTACGATTTTGAGTTAGAAAGAACAATTAATAAAATTCAAAAACAACCAAAAGAGATAGACCATATTAGCAAAATGGCTTGCAATTTGAGTAATGCTGGAAATGAAAATGAACATCATCAGAGACCTTTAAGAGATTATGTTAACCCTACAGTAGATGAAATTCATTTGAGTATAGAAATTCATTTGAAGTTGAAATTTATTTGAGTAATAAGAACCTTACTGTAGCTACCAATTCATTTGAGCTTAAACTTGTTATTATCCAAATGATTCAAAAAAATAAGTTTGGGGGAACACCAACTGAAGATCTTAATTTACGCCTTGCTAGTTTTCTAGAATTATGTGCTACCTTTATATATGATGGAGTGTCAAATGATGTCGTCGGACTTAGAATTTCTCCTTTTTCACTAAAGGAGAAAGCTAAGATGGGGTTAAACTCGTTAGCACCTGGATCTATCAGAACTTGGGGAGATTTATCACAAAAATGTTTATCTAAATATTTCCCACCTTAAAAAACTACTTAGCTTAGAAATGATATTACATCTTTTTGTGAGTTTGAAGGGGAATCAATTTATGCAGCTTGGGAAAAATTTAAAGATCTCCTTAGAACTTATCCACTCCATGCGTTGCCAGATTGGTTAATAATTCAAACTTTTTATAATTGATTGGTTGAATCTCTTAGATTGATAATTGACGTTGTTGTTGGTGGATCATTAATGTCAAAACCATTCAAACATTTGATGAAGCATATTCCTTATTTGAAGAGTTGGCTACTAATAATTTTTCAATGGCCCTATGAAAGGGTAAATCCAAAAAGAGTAGCTAGTAATCATGATTTTGATGCTATATCTATTTTAGCTGCCCTAACAGCTACTATATCAAAGAAGATACATGTCAAAGAAGACAGATCAATATGGAATGAATTATTCTCAAACATCACCTATGCTTGAGGAAAACTCATTGGGACAAATGATAGAATCTTAGTTTCCTTATGAGACCTTAAATGCAATAAATAAATCGTTCTATAATCCTTATGAAAATTATTATAATAAAATTATTAATTATTATAATCCCGGTTGGAAGAATCATCCAAATTTTAATTGGAGTAACAATAACTCTAATGCTGCAAATCCATAATGGAGAAACAACACTGTGAACCAAAAGAGAAACTCCAACTATCAAGGAAATCCATCTCATAAACCTTATTACCCTCCAGGTTTTAATAATTTGCAGAGTAAGGAGAAAAAGTTATTAATGGAAGAATTAATATTGCAAATGGGGAATCAATTACAAAGAATCAATTACAAAGTCAAGGATTACAAAGTCAAGAAGTTGCAACTAGAAACATGGAAAATCAATTGGGATGTATTCCTACTGCACTTAGCAATAGACCTATAGGAAGCTCCAGGAGCGTTGCCAAGTAATGTTGAAGTAAATCCTAAAGATCAGAACAAAGAACAAATTAAGGCTATTCAACTGAGAAGTGGGAAAGAATTAGAAAACAGAGTTAAAAAAGAAGTGGAAGTTGAAGTTGAAAAAGAAGAGGTGGAAAATGAAAAATCTGGTGAAGATTTTTATTTTGAGTCAGAATGTCCTATTAAACCAATGAAAATCACTGTAGAAAGACCACCACCTCCATTTCCTTAAAGATTGAAGTAGAAAAACAGAGATAACCAATATTCAAAATTTTTAGAGATATTGAGGAAATTAACGATAAACATTCTATTTTTTGAAGCTTTAGAACAAATGTCAAGCTATGTGAAGTTCATGGAGGATATACTTAATAAGAAAAGGAAGTTTTTAGATAATGATACTGTTGCACTTAGTGAAGAGTGTAGCGCTATAATTCAGAAGAAGCTTCTAAAAAAACTTAGAGATCTTGGAAGTTTTACAATTCCTTGTGCTAATGGCAAAAGATTTTTTGGAAAAGCATTATTAATCTTATGCTGTTATCGATTTTCAGAAGGTTGGGCTTAGTAGATATTTCACCTACAACTGTAACTCTTCAGTTAGCGGATCGTTCAATTACCTATCTTAAAAGAGTTATAGAAGATATTTTCGTAAAAGTTGATAAATTTATCTTTTCTGTGGATTTTATTATGTTAGATATGAAGGATGATAAAGAAATTTCTATCATTTTAGGAAGGTTGTTTCTTGTCTCTGGAAGAGTTTTGATAGATGTGTAGAAAGGATAATTAATGATGAGAGTTAGCGATCAATAGATCATATTTAATATTGCAAAGTCAATGAGATATCTAGCAAAAGGAAGAGAGGATGAATTGAATTCTTTAGAATGGATATTAATGAATATTTAAGCCATGAATATTTCAAAAAGACATTTGAAAGAGAATTTGAAAAGGAATATGAGGAATATGAAGATGAGGATAAAATTCAAGATGAATCTACAAAAGTAAGTAAAGAAGATTTGGATTATGTTAAGGAAAATTTTGAAATGTTAAATCCTACAGAAAGTAACAAGAATTTGATTTCATTTATTAAGAAACCTCTTGAAAAGAAACCTCTTGAACTTCCTACACATTTGAAGTCTAGAACTGAAAACACTTCCTACACATTTGAAGTATGCATTCTTTGGAGATTTATCTACATTACCTGTTATACATATGTATTTAAAGATCACATGGTCTGATGCACAAGAACGACAATTGTTGGAAACTTTGAAAAGATATAAGAAAAATTTTGGATGAACATTAGCTGATATTAAAGGAATCAGTCTTTCAATTTGTATGCATAAAATTTTATTGGAAGATCAACATGAACCAAGTGATGATCTTCAAAGGAGATTAAATCCTATGATGAAAGAAGTTGTTAAGAAAGAAATTTTAAATTGGTTAGATGCTGGAATAATATATCATATTTCAAACAGTGCTTGGGTAAGTCCAATTCACTGTGTTCCAAACAAAGGAGTGACTATAGTTACAAATGAGAATAATAAATTAATACCAACAAGACAATTCACTGGATGATGAATCTGCATAGATTATAGAAAATTAAATTCTGCCACCAGGAAAAATCATTTTCCTTTATCTTTTTTGGACCAGATGTAGGATATTTTGGTTGGGCACATATATTTTTGTTTTCTAGATGGATTTACTGGTTATCATGAAATACATATTGCTTCAGAGGATCAAGAGAAAACAACATTTACTAGTCCTTATGGAACTTTTGCTTTTCGTTGAATACCCTTTGGGTTATGTAATGCAGCTGCAACATTTTAAATATGTATGATGTCAATTTTCTATGATTTAATTGAAAAAGGGATTGAAGTCTTTATAGATGATTTTTCTGCATTTAGAACTTCATTTGAAATATGTCTAAATCATTTAGAGAAAGTTTTGGAATGTTGTGAAATATGATGTGAAAATACTGATCTTGTGATGAACTAGGAAAAATGTCAATTTATGGTTGCAGGAGGAATTGTACTAGGGCATAAAATTTCAAAAAATGGCAAAAAATGGCATGAAAGTAGAATTCAAGTTATATCAAACTTACCTCCACCTACAAATGTAAGAGGAGTTAGGAGCTTCTTAGGACATGCTAAATTTGTTAGGAGCTTCTTAGGACATGCCTTCTTAGGACATGCTAAATTTTACAGGCGATATATTAAAGATTTTTCAAAAAATATTAAACCTTTATGCCAACTTCTGGAAAAGATACAAAATTTGATTTCAACCATGATTGCCTTAAAGCCTTTGAAAGTTTAAAGGAAAAATTGATCACTGCTCCTATAATTATTTCACCTGATTGTGAGAAATCTTTTGAATTAATGTGTGATGCTAGTGATTATGCAATTGGAGCTATTTTAGGACAGAGATATGATAAGATTTTTAAAGTCATATACTATGCTAGTAAGACTCTTAATGATGCTCAAATTAACTACACCACCAATGAAAGAGAGTTATTAGTCATTGTGTATGCTTTTGATAAGTTTAGGTCATATCTGATTGGAGCTAAATGTGTTGTGCATACTGACCATTCGACTATTAAAAATTTGATGCAAAAGAATGATGTGAAACCAAGATTAATTAGATGGGTATTTCTGATGCAAGAGTTTAATTTTGTAATAGTCGATAGGAAAGAAATTGATAATCAAATTGTTGATCTTCTATCTAAGCTAGAACGGTAAGAAATACTTGGCGTGAAAAAAGAAATTAATGAAACTTTTTTTTATGAACAACTTTATGTTGTAAAAGGATTATGTTGTAAAAGGATGGGAAATACCTGACAGTGACTTTATATATGCTTAAAATATAAGTATTTAATACTGCTGCTAAAAGATTTAATTTCTCAGCAATTGTACCAAAACTTAATATACCTTATAGATTCAGTAAAGATGTATGTATAAAATATTCAATAATTGTAAA
>NW_018164783.1:336522-339777 GCF_001263595.1 Phalaenopsis equestris | reverse complement strand
ATACTTAGTAGGTGGGGTCACTATGGGGGAAACTCAAGATGAGTCCCCTTTAGGACTGTTGGACCTTAAGTTTGACCCTAGGTGTTGGTCTGGAGCTGAGGCACTCACTATACTTATCTGCACCCACAATCACTCACAACCCTGAACTCAAATTTCTAGCCTAAGTCCCTTGATCTTTTGGGATACTCATGTAGATGGTCCCCTAAACCTACTAGCCCTAGGGCTACAGTTTAGCTAAGACCACTACATAGAGGACCCAAAATGGGTTTTCCATTGGTCCATGGTTTATTGATGGTAGTTGACACTCCAACTCTACCGAGATACTCAACCTACCCTTTTGCCCCTGATCACCCCAAATTACCTAAACACCCTTGAAAACCTAAACTTTGCCAAAATTCTCACGTTTACAAAAAATACCTAAATTTGATCAAAATTCATTTCAAACCTTTTGAAAACCTCCAAAATATCCAAAATTACCCAAAGTCTCCAAAGATGGCCAAATTACCAAATACCCCTCCATAGCCCAAAATCCCAAAAATTCCAAAAATTCCCATAAAATCTCAATAAATCCCAAATATTCTCAATTTCATTTATCTCAACTACCACATGACCCAATTTGGCTGATTTGACCATATTTAACCAAAATCCTCGAATTTGCCTTTAAAGTCCCAAATTTCGCCAAATCCAACTCAAATGTCCATCAATTTGATCTCAATTGACCCCAATTTCAATAATAAACTCAAATTGACTTTTGATATGACCAAAATAAACCAAGTCCAAGCTTAATTGGCCCATGATTTGAGCTCAATTTTTGTTTAGGTTAAAACCCCAATTTTGACCATATGACCTAATCTTACCAAATTGAACCTATAGCCTAGTCAATTGGCTCCAATTAATGTTTAAAAATCTTCATAACATTTTAACACATCAAAATCAACCATAAAATGGCCTTGGTGAAGCCTCGAATCCATTTGATTTTGGCATAAATCTAAAATTCCCAAATTTAGCCCCAAATTGGCTAAGTCCTCAAATTTCACCCAATTGATATCCTTAACCTCCAAATTAGCATCCACCTCCAAAAATTAGCATCCAATTCATGTTGAAAACTCTTCATGAGGTCCCTATTGACCATTTACAATAATAAATTTGGACTTAGCCCAAGGCTAACCCAAGCTAGACCCAAGCCTAGCCTAACCTGACCAAATTGATTAAAGTTCAAAATTCCCTCAAATTGATCCTTCAATTGAGCTCAAAACCACTTCCATCCTTCACCAAAGTTGTTCCTTAGGATCATCTACACCAAATACAACAAATAATTGGTCCAATTTGCATTGTTAGCCTAGACCAAACCCAATACTTGGTCATTTGCACCCATTTGGACCCAGGCACTAAATGTGACCTAACCACCCTAAAGTCACCAAATTAACTCCACCCCAGCCATTAGTTGGACTTAGTGACCAGTTCAAAAACTATGAAATGACCTAAATCATGCCATGGACCAAAGTTCCCCCAAATTAAGGGATATTATTTCCAAAAATGAATGTGCTTAAGATATCCTTACCAAAATTAGGTATTATTGCACTAAATTGTTGTGACTAGCCTAGTAGCCAGAAAAGCTCAAAACTGAGAGCCACCCCCATGGTACCTCACCCAAATCAAACCTAGAGGCCAGTTCATCCAAATCAAATTGAAGAGCTCATATGCCCTCCACCTAAGCACCTAAGCACCACAATGCACCCAAACTGAGAGCCACCCCATGGCCATTTTTATAAAAACTCACCTCAATGGCCAATTTTATAAAAACTCACCTCCACGGCCATGGGAGGGGTGCTAATTTTTTTCTCAAAGAGATCCTCCCAAATCACTCACAGAGCTTCCTTGAGATCTCCACAGCCCATTCCAATCACTCCATTGCCTTGATTCCCCTTGTATAGCCCTAATTTTGAGCTTAAAAAGTAGGGCAAAAACAGGACATCTCTGAAAACTCCACCAAACTTCAAATTCTTGTGTCCACACCTTCACAACAGCAAGAGAAGATAAAGCCTCATCAAATTACCCTTTGAAATAGACCCTCTGAAATAGCCTCCACCATAGCTCCAAACCAACACCTAAAATCGAGCTTGGTCGAATTCATACCTAGGCCTTACACCACAACAAGAGGCTTAATCCCTAGCCTCCTTGGACCCCAAGGGCCTTACACCACAACAAGAGGCTTAATCCCTAGCCTCCTTGGACCCCAACGAATGTGGCGAGCACCTCTGATTGAAGCCTGCCTTCTCAGAGTAAAGTTATTAAACTTCTCGTCCTCCCGAGCCTATTTTGATTCTCCATTTACTTGGGCTTGATTTCATGACACATTAATCATATGGATGTGTTTGTCTAACTAAGACGAGCATTTTAAAAAAACATTCACTTAATTTGGTTGAGAAATGAGAGAGATCATAAGCCTTGAAGGTGGACAGCTCTCGGCCTAAGCCATTGGGGACGATGACCACGCGTCGTCTGATCGTGCGTGTATCAAATGGATGGCCAAGATGAAGCCGGACAACGCTTCCTTACATAAACAGTGGGACGTGTGGCTGCTGGCGTGGACGGAGGCGTCAAATAGGAGCGCGCCGCGTAGAGTTTTGGAGTTGCCTAGGATCTACATGGCGCCGCGTGGATAAGGCGAAAAAAAGGGCTTTTTCTATTTATTTAAACTCCCTAAACTTAACTTTATTATAGAAAAATCACAAAAATAAAATAAAAATACCCTCTTGCTCAGTGAACAGAGTAGAATAATGTGGAATAAAATTCAAGTCCATTTGGTGCATAAAGTATTTTTAATTAATTAAACACTATTTGGGATCATTTGATTCTCCATGCATATTGATACATCCCCTTGGCTTGAAATTTTGGCTTGTTGTAGCCTCTGTTGAGGGAAACATCCTCCGATTTTTCCAAAGTCAGAGGAGGTTCCTATACAGAGATCCATATTTTTCAAGTTCTTGCACATTATTTCCTTAAAATAATCATGGAAATTAGCATATTGATTAGAAAATTCTAAGAAAATTTTGGAAGGTCCACCATGACCAGAGAAGCTTTTGGAAATGATTTCATGGGTAAGTCATTTAAAATGCACTTAAATTTCACAAACGCTAAATCACTAAAATAAATAATTTTGGAAAATATAAACATTTAAATGACTTGATTTTTTATCTTCACTATGGTTTATGATCCAGAAAACTCACTATAAAAATTTCAAAATATTTTGAG
>NW_018164783.1:334761-335325 GCF_001263595.1 Phalaenopsis equestris | reverse complement strand
TTCAAATTAAATGATAAGTGATAATTACCCCTTTCTTAGGGATAATTGAGACATCAATGTTCACTGAGTAATAAGGGTATTTACAGGATGAACCATTAAGCAACATAATAAGTTTAAATGGACTCGAGGCTTTTCACCAGTTGGTGAGAGGGAGGCATGGACCTGCTTCCTCCTCCTAACTTGTTGGATACCTCAGAGGTCTATTAAACTTAATACATTTTGCTCAATGAAATCATCCTTAATTAAACTTTTAAGGACTCACCAAAATACAACATAGAGTTAGGAAAACCACCATAACTTCTTTTCCCCAGATAAACCAATTTTCCTTCATTAGACTTAAACAACAAAGTCATAGGACTTTGAGGTTGCTTGCTTATGCAACGTAAATCCTCACATCATCTTTAGGCCTTCGCATAGCCCTGCTATACAATATAAGCCCTAACTCGTCTTAGGATTTTGAGGTTGTCCTTTGTCACGACCTAAATCCTCATATCTTCCAGGCTATTTGTGTGATTGTTTCACACAAATATAAGTCATAACTAAAAAAATTGGCAGGATGAAACA
>NW_018164783.1:330844-333987 GCF_001263595.1 Phalaenopsis equestris | reverse complement strand
TTTACCCATTTCTGTCTTGGGAAGGTACAATCAACTCCTTGGACTTCAGGACTAGCTGTTCAACCATTTTTTAACAGAGGGGTTCAGAAGGCCATTAAGGACTCTTTAAATTTTTATATGGGGTCGGATCCCCAATAGGTGTGTCGGTCGATTAGTTCCACCTGGGCATTTTCTGCCACTAATTGGGTACCGCACAGGGTCCTAAAATATTTCACATCTCCCTTCCCAATTTGATTTGCTATTCTGCAAATTAAACCAAATCGTGTTGTGCTGCGCGCACTTTAACTTTCTTGCATTAATTAAATTTTACACCCCTTAATTTTTTTAAATACCCATAAATTAAGACCCGCCCGGTCTACAGATCAACCTCTATTTTCAGTGCTTGCACTAAAGATTACGAGGTTTTTGTCCATATAGCTAACCCTAAAATTTTCTGGCCTACCCGACGCTGACTTTTTCATGCAACCTGTCGACAAGTCACAAAGCCCACAACATCGCTCCTACCATCAAATTTGGAGCCGGATTCGAAGATCTCAAGGTCATCCTCGGGAAAGCCCCATTTGTGGTAATGAAGATCGCTACTCCGGAAATACAAGAACCATCTGCAGAATTTAGTTTGAACTGCTTTCAAGACTTCCCTGCCTGCAAGAAGGCTAATGCTGCTGCTGTCACGGCACCCACCAAACCTGCTATCCCCGATGCTGAGGAAGGAAGTGATGATTGTTGAAGATCCGACAGAGGGATTAACTTTCCCACCACCTGTGTTTAAAATTGGGTCAAGTTCGAGGACTGTACCACTGACCTGAACTCAAAGGAGGAACCGCAATAGAAGAGTTCGGAGGGCCATTAAAGCCCAAGCTTTTGAGAAGACACCCGTTGAGGAGGAACCTCATCAAGATGAAGAAGTATTACCCGAAATTTATCCACTCCTACGAGGGAGTAGATTCCATCCTCTGACAGATACTGATGGATATGAGAGTATCCGGAGGATCGCTGCTGCATTACCATCACTTCATGGACATAGTAAGGAGGATAAGAAGTTCACTCCTATCACTCGAGTTAGCGCAGTTTTCAGAAGGATTTCTACCAAAGAAGGATGTTTGGTTAGTAAGTTACTTAAACGAGTGGGAAATGCAACTTCCCCTTGCGTGAAGAAGGAAATTTTGAAAGGCGTCAAATCCGTCAGACAATCCCGTAAGACAACTGGAGCACCTCTTACTTGCATTCCCGTTTGGCTTCGCTTAGGGAACAAAGTTGATACCGCAGTGATTACTACTGATCATTCTGCCACCAGGACCACAGGTCATCGACCGGTTAAGTCGAGACTGGGTTCGAAGTTCTTACCTGTCATTCCCGCAATCCCAGAGATAAAGACAAAGCAATTACCTGACACTGTAGCCGATCTACACCACTGGGAGCATACCTTCCCTTGACATACCGATGTTTCTATTAAGACGCCCCGTCCTGAGACATTATCATCAAAAAAGAACCCAAGGTCGCTACACATACAGTTCAGTGAGCCTGCAAGACAGGAAGTAAAACCAGTGCCTGAAATATCTGACATCGTCGTGACAATAGCTAACGAGATGGAGGAACAAGTAGAGGATGTCCATCAGGGTCCTCCAGATCTTAAAGCAATCAAGGAATCAATAATTGAGGAAAAAGTTGAGAAACTCAGTATCTAAATTTCTGAGTTAGCTCGAGAGCACGGAGTTTTCGTCAATAGTGACAATGAAGATTTTGATTACAATGATTACCTGGAGGAGGATTTCATGGATGTCCATGTGATCGAAACCAGAGCTACCTCATCTGCGCGTGAGGCTCAACCTTACATTGAAGAGAATGTCGTAGATGAGCTGCGTAGGGTTATCCACCTAAGGGATGAGCAAGTCAGTCTACTGGAGAAAATAATATAAGAGATGACTGCAGCTATGACCGCCATGGCCATCATTCAGGGGCAATCACAAGCACCGAGATTGGCTTCTCCAGAGATTAATCAGTCATAAATCATACACATCACAGATGAAAGAAGAGAGGCTACTTCAGCAGACAAAGATGAACAACCAAAGAACCAAAGAAAGATTCTCCATCATGTGCCATGCCAGAAAAGGAATTCAAACAAATGGTTGAACAAGTGCGGAACGCCTTAGCCCAATCTAAGGTCGGTGCATCAATTTTAAAGGGTAGACCTTATCCAGAGGAGTTCGATGCCATACCTTTCCCCAAGGGTTTTGTTGCCCTAAACATCAAGATATTTGATGAGACCGGAAATCCCATACAGCACATAGCACATTTCCGAGCCAGTTGTGGCAACACGAGGAATAATGAAGCTCTACTCTGCCAGCAATTCGTTGGCCGCTTGTCAAGAATTGTTTTTGACTGGTGCGTTGACTTGCCCAACAGATCAGTTAAAACATTTTCTGAGTTGGAACAGTTATTTGTGAAAAGATATGCCAGGGTGCAACATCATGCGTCTATTGTTGAGCTCATGATGGAGAAGCAAAAGCCCAGTGAAACTTTGACAGACTATATTTTGAGGTGGAGAAACCTTAGCATGAAATGTGAACCTCAGCTACAGGAACATCAAGCGATTGAGATTCTACTTAAGAGCATTCATGGGTCAGTAGCTTTCATGCTTAAGTGACTCACCATCAAATCCTTTGAGAAGCTACTCAGCAAACTTCAAGAAGAAATGAAGCACATGGAGCCACATGAAAAGGCTAAGGTGACCAGAGTGTTCGAAAAGAAATCAGAAGTAGTCGCGACGGTCAATAAAGGAAAGCAGCCGATAAAGATATATGCATAAGAACATCGCCAGTATTCATCACAGTACTCTCAAAAACAGAGCAGTCAATCCAACCAACGATCGCCTCAGGAGGGAGCACCTCAAACAGTGGGTAAAAGAATATCCCTATTAGAGCGACAGAAAGTTGTGTATTCTTTCAAGGATGAAGCCATACATAAAATATTCAAAATCCTGATGAAGAAACCAGAATTCAAACTACCTGATCCAAAGAAACTCGAAGAGGTGGATAAGAAGAATGAACCAAATTATTGCCCATACAACCGGTTGCTTAGGCACGCTATAGACAAGTGTTTTGTCTTTAAGGACTGGCTCCCGAAGAACCCCCAGGGAGAGAAAA
>NW_018164783.1:326923-330794 GCF_001263595.1 Phalaenopsis equestris | reverse complement strand
GAGAGAACCTGAAAAAGGTTCCATAAACATGATTTCGGTCAAGCCAATCTCCCCAATTGATCTGTATGTCGGAATAGATGGATGGAGTACAACTTGGGATGAACTCAAGAGGGTTCTTAATCAAGTACAAGATTCATCAAAACAGGCTTCTACAAATACCAAAGAAGAATGGAATGAAGTCTGGAGCAGATCGTCTAAGAAAATACTGAACAAGATATAGTATGCATCAAAATAAGCCCCCATTCAGAGTCCGCAACATACCGAGCCCGAGATGAAGGTTTCGTTAGGAGATCCATCATCGTCAAGGACAAAGAACAAGAAGAAGAAAAGCGTCACTGCCAAGATTGATACCACGGGGGGTAGGATTGGGGCTGCCTCTACTAGATTGGTTGTCTCAGATTTGGGGAAGAAAATCATCGAACCCTTGACTTTGTATGATTACTTTTTTTCCCTATGGGGTATTATGAATATAATGATTATGATTTTGGCTACATTTTGACTGTTTATGGTGATAACGTAACTGATTATGACCGATCTAGCTGCGATCTTGATTCCTAAAATGATCCTCAAATTTTACTCGAGTCAGATGAACTCGTTGTCAAGTCTAAAGAAAACATCATTGATATCGCTTACGACAGCACTGATAACGAGGAGCCAGTTCTCGAGCATCATGGTACACCGCTTGCCATCAACTTAGATCTTTCCAATGGAGAGGAAAATACACCGGAAGATTCAACAATGATACTTCAAGAAGAAGAAATCACAGAAGTTAACTTAAGGAGCGGAAAAGTGTTACCACCAAGAATAGCTCCAACAAATAAAGGAAAACAAATAATGACTCGAGAAGAGATACCCCCACCTCCACCAATGGAAGAACCACATGATCAAGATAAAATTGGAGGATCTTACAAAGTAGACTACAATGTGCTAGCTCATCTTAGGAAGTTGCATACCCGACTAAGCATCTACGACGCTCGTCAAAGGAGATGAGAGAATCTATGGTTACAGCTTTGCTTGATCCAGAAATTTGCTTAACTCAATTGGCTATCACATCCTCAGATGAAGTTTGCTCGTTGAGAGAACAGTTAGGGGTAACTTTCACAGATGAAGACTTGTTGCTCGGTACCGCCGACCACAACCGTTCGCTCTACATCTCCGTCAACATTGGCAAATTTGTGTTATCTAAAGTTTTAGTGGATCCTGGAGCATCTCTTAATTCTATGAGCCTACAAACATTGGCTTATTTTGATATTGAAGCTCAAGAGCTTATAGCCGATAGGATGATGTTAAGAGGATTCAACCAAAAGGAAGAAAGAGCCCTTGGATCAATTACATTACTTATAAAGGTTGGAGAACTTGTGATAACCGCTAAATTTTATATCATCGACACCGAGACTTCTTTTAATGCTCTATTAGGTCGACCATGGATTCATAAACACAATATGATTCCATCATCTCTACACCAGTGCATCAAATACCACAAAGATGGTCAAGAAAATTGCATCAAGGGAGACCTACAACCATTTTCAGTACATGAAGTTGGTATCCATGAAGATGTTGCCTACTATGCGCCTCCAAAGAAGACTGTCTTCTCGCGTGAGATTTTGACAAATAAAAAATAAAGATTCAGAAGAATCACAAAGAGGAAGCCAAACAACTCCGCTTTAACAACCTTCTACCACTCCCTTACAACGAGTTGGTGGAGATTCTTCTAGTTCACGCACCCGAGGTCGAGGCCGGGGACGTGGACGAGAAAAGATCAATTTAATTGTTGAACGGACTTGGCCAACCATCAACATTGGTGATGAAGACAGTTCTGAAGATGAAATAATGATAAAAAATTAGAAGAAACCTCAGTACGACATATTCCTAGAAGATACAGAAAAGAATGAATATGTAACAATGTATGATCGGATAAACCACTATGTGAATACTATGACCCTTACTCCGATTCTCGCGCAAAAGTTCGAGAGTTTAAAGGTCAAGGAAGTCTGTGGTGTTGCTTCAAAGCCGATCAAATTTTACCGTGCTTCTACCTCTACTGAGCTTGAAAAACATGTAAATTTGGATGTTGAATCTAATGAATTAATGGAATTGCCTTTTGGTCACTTCTCACCTTGTGTTCAAAAGCTAATTCAACAGGGACACTTACCAAAACAAATGCCAAAAGATAAATTTCAACTTTTTGAAAAACTATGGAATGCTAAAAGTCAAACTCCCAATTCAAAAGAAGGTCTCGGATTTGGTACAGTTGGACCAGTCGATGATTCTAAATTTTGCATGGTTGTTACTAGTGAGTCAGAAGAGGATTGCATTGATGTAGAGGATGACTCTACTGATCAACCAATAGAAGATGCTCCTCCAGAATTTGAGGAGGAAATTAAATTTACTATCGATGAATTGAAAGAGATTAACCTCGGGACTGAAGAACCTCCCCGGCCTACATTTATATGTTCTCTACTTGATGACGAAGAATCTGCAGAATTGGTCAAACTATTAATAGAATTTAAAGATTGCTTCGCATGGAGCTACGATGAAATTTCAGGACTGTTAGCAGAGGTTGCAGTCCATAAACTTTGGGTGGACAAGAATATAACCCCAGTAAAACAAGCTCTCGGGAGAATGTGCCTTGAAATAGAATAACAAGTCATCTCCGAAGTGAAGAAGTTGATAGATGTTAAATTTGTGAAAGAGGAGCAGTATCACATATGGTTGGCTAATACTGTACCTGTTAAGAAGAAAAATGGACAGATCTGCCTTTGTGTCGATTTCAGAGATTTGAACAAGGCATGTCCAAAAGATGAGTTTCCACTATATATACCAGAGATGATGGTGGATATCGCTTCAACATATGAAATTTTCTCCTTCATGGATGGATCATCGGGATACAACTAAATCAAGATGGCTCCCGAGGATGCAGCACTTACAGCTTTCAGAACACCGATTGGAATTTTCTGCTACACAGTGATGTCGTTCGGCCTAAAGAACGTCAGTGCAACATATCAGCATGCAATGACAAAGATTTTTGACGACCTCATTCACAACCAATTAGAATGATTTGGTCATCAAAAGTAAATAAAAAATTTAATCACAAACATCACACAAAACTACAATTGCAACTAAATTAAGATGTCTCTATCGGATGACCGGGAATCCCTCGGAGGAGGTAACCTACTTTTTCTAACGAGGCTTCCCACGGTTTAAATGAAATTATGGAACTCATTAAGTTGGATTTAGTAAGTTCATTTGGATTAAGTAAATCCAATACAAAATAGTGGTGTCGAAATGAGGGAACCATAGGATCCTAACTGATGTCGCTCTAATCGACTTTAATATGCCCTCATAAAATTTAAAGAACTTCAACCATATGGCCACCTGATTTGACATTATAACTTGACAAACTAGAAAACTCAAACTCGTCGCAGTGAGGAACTTGGAGCTAGCATAGTGGGCAGCAAGGCCATCTTCAACAGCTTCCCCAGATAAATCATTCTTCCTTCCTTAGACTTAAACAATAAAGCCATAGGACTTTGAGGTTGCTTGCTTATGCAACGTAAATTCTCACATCAGCTTTAGCCCTTTGCGTAGCCCTGCTATACAATATAAGTCCTAACTCATCTTAGGATTCTGAGGTTGTCGTTTGTCACGACCTAAATCCTCATATCTTCCAGGCTATTTATGTGATTGTTTCACACGAATATAAGCCCTAACTAATAAAATTGGCAGGATGAAACACTTAAATTTTTCTCCTCTAAATTTAAACTAAACATTAGGATAGCTTGGGAAGTCACCGAGGTTCTCCTCTATGATCCATGACATCACCAAGTTCTTCCTCCTTTGGATTCTACAATAAAATGTTCCAAATTTGAAC
>NW_018164783.1:325605-326803 GCF_001263595.1 Phalaenopsis equestris | reverse complement strand
ACTTTGGTCATTAGATGTAATTATAATTATAGGGCTTGCTCTTATAAGAAGCATGACAGAACCGAGCTTAATATAAATCCTATTTAATCCTTTATATTAAATAGGGGAACTTGTCGGCAAATAAAAAGGTTTCGCAGACTAAATGGACGTCATACATTTCTTAGTTTAATTGATCGAGCCTCATCCTCAAGTCTTGTGTTTATCCTTCGCGATAGATACAAGATTTGAGGTACAATGCTCTTTCATTTTAAACTATGAAAAATATAGGGTCAATTTGATTTCATACTTCAACGTCCTTCCAAAGCGGACGACGGGATTTTGATTTCGTCGACAGACAGCTTCTTACGGGCAACTCCCCACAAACCCCCGAAATAGCGCCGACAACTACGAACTAAGACTTTAGAAAAGAAATACTTTAATCACAACAATAGAATTCAATTTGCTTATTTGTTACTAATAGGCAATTGAAATAAATATGTAATTTTAATAACTATTAAATAACTGAATATACTAATGAAGGTTTGAATGTGATATTCAATATATAAGAAACATCCTTCTCCTTGTCAAGAAATTATAGTAAATGGATAAAATGAGTTAGTTCAAATTGTATTGTGCCAAATAGGAGCATAACTATTCTTTACCATTTGGAAAATCCTACGCTTTTTTACTGAATCTGCAGCTAGGCTGAGAGGATACCGAACCTTAAATCCGAGCTCCCACGTGCTCCCACGTTCCCCTCACCTGGGAGCTAACATATACACTTCAGCACCCAAATCATAGGACCGAATTGGGGATTTTAGTCTGCCACTCTAAAATCTTCAATTCTATGCCCGATAATTTTATTTCCCTATTTATTTGCACCCAACTTCCAAGGGCTTTGACCTCCCTGAATCTTGGATGTAATCTTCACTTTAATTGTAAAACTCAACATATTTTAACAAATCAATTGGCCAGATTGAAAGTAAATTAAGATCGAAGTGAAAAGATCATCACAATTTCTTTAACATTTTTGTGGTTCAACCAATTCAAATCACCTTTTCACAAATCTCAAAACAAGGAGAAAGACAGAGAAAACTACTCAGATCTCATGGGAAAAACACAAGAAAACTCAGAATTCATATATAAAATCAAAGGCATACAAACTACAACAATAAATAAACTTTTCTCTAATTTCTCCCCAAGCAAACTCCTCGAAGTT
>NW_018164783.1:323548-324726 GCF_001263595.1 Phalaenopsis equestris | reverse complement strand
TTTTTCTTTTCTTTTCAAGGATTGTTGTCAATCCTTTCTTTTTCCTTTTTCAAATGAGGATTACTATATCTGGATAGCCTTTAATGATTTTGAATATCACATTTCTTTCCTTAAATTTGAAACTCAAAGCATTCCATTACCTTATAAATATTCCATAGCTTTTACTTCATTGAGCCCCAATCATTTCTTCTCAAATGAATTTTCAGGTTCTTGATACTTCAAAATATAGTTTTCTTTACTTTAAATAGTTAACTATAATCATATTCTCTTATACTAAATATCTTAAGTTACAAAATTAATTTTCACTACAAAAATATTTCTTTAAATCTACCATAATATTTAAATAGGTACAAAATATAGTTATCTGAATTAAATTCACTACATAAAATCATATAAATAATTTTTGAAATAATTAAATAGAGGACATCTAATAGTTAATCTTTTTCTTCCCTCCCCCAAACTTAAATTTTTCAGTATAAAATAATACAGGTGGAAAGAAAAACTCTAAATAAAAATCATACTTTAGTATTTTAGGCATTTTCATCATTCTGAAATTTTTGCAGTCCTCAAAATTTCTACTTCACCCGGTCTGTAACATTAGGAGCTTTCTACACATATAAATCATTAGAGAAATTGCTGGGTAATGAAATTTTCAAATAAGTACAAAACTAAAACATTAACAAACATAACACAATAATTTACTAACACATGTACAATACTAAACAAAAGACAATTACAATTAAAAAGCAAAATTAAAAATCACATCACATTATAATTCACAAAGTACTAATCAACATCCATTATACCACACATGTAAATTTTAACTACCACACTAACATTTAAAACAATAATTAAAAATTATGCAATTACAACATACAATAAAAATGAAAGTACAAACACACACAAACATCTATTTTTATTATCAAAGATTACAAAAACAAAAGTACAAGTACATCAATTACATTTAGATATCAAAATCTCAAACTATGTCTTCGTCTCCTTGATCAGCAGGTGGATTGGGCTGATACTGAGTATATCAGGGGCATTCAAGAAAAGTAACATCAGGCTCACCTCTGTAGTGTCGGGCCTGAGCTTTGTAATAAGCTATCTCAAAATTTGAATGCCTCTGAAGGTACTCACTCTCATAATCATGTTGACATTCTAAACCTCCAATCCTT
>NW_018164783.1:321111-323537 GCF_001263595.1 Phalaenopsis equestris | reverse complement strand
ACTCTTCCGCTGCAAGGTCAAGGGTAGGGGAACTAGAAGGTGGAAGGTCATAACTTGTAGAGGGGATATCTCTACTAGTAGAAGGTTCTTCACTCCTATTTCCAGCTCTCCATTTCTCATGGGATTCATAAGTCTTTAAATTGGCTTTACTAATGGGCTTCATAGGGTAAACCCATTTTTCATCTATAGCTTCCACTCCAAAAAGTTGGCAAAGTGCATAAATAAGGCCAGGATGTCCTAGCCCTCCACTTGTCTCACTCCTTATCGTATTCAATATATTCTTAAGAATAATTCTCCCCACATTTATATTTCTATTATTCTGAATATAGAAATTCAGAATAGCTCTATCTCTAGTTACCTCACGCTGAATATAGAAATTCAGAATAGCTCTATCTCTAGTTACCTCACTATGGTGATAAGTCGGTAACAGAGTAGACGAAAGTCACGCCTTAGAGGTGGCATTGGTGGCATTTAACATCAAAGCAGAAAAATTTACCCGTTCTCATTGCTTTATCTTCCATGTTCCTTTCTCATCAGTGAGAAAGTTGATCACATCATTCAGTGGGTCTTCCATAGTACTGAAGGATTCATAATGGCGGCTATAAGAGTCTGGGACTTCGTAAAAGGTGTTAATGTGAGCGGCATTAAATTCAACAGCAAATCCCCACACTTGAACAATTCCATCTTCATAATAGAATATGTTGGTATAGAATTCTTTCACAATATTTGCAGCAGCTTTATTGGTGGGGGAACAAAAGTTTTTCCCCCCCCGCCCGGCAAAAACACCTTCGAATTCTCCTTCAACTTCTCCTCCCAGACTCTCAAAAACTCCATCTTGTATACACTTCTTTCCTTCAAATACTGAAGAAATCTTGATTGACCCTTTGCATTGCCAAAGCGAGACTCGTTGAACTCAAGTCGTCTCTTTTGTCGTGGAGCCATTTCAATCTAAATACAACTATAGAAAAATTCCAAAATATACTTCAAATATGCAAATAATGGCTTCCATAAGTAATTCTAAGAGTTCAACACTAAGTTCCATGAATTCTTCCCAATATTTTCTTCACATACTCAAATTTTTTGGATCTCCTCAATTTGGAACAAATTCATGGTGAAAATTAAATATTTTTAACTTGGAGTGAAGCTCTTAACTAGAGATGATCAAATCCGGTGTCTAAATGCCTTGAAATCGCCTCCCAATCCAAGATCTCTCAAGCCCTAGGTCAAAATTGCATTTTTCAGAGGAAGGGGATGATGAATAGTGGCGATTCACTGGTCAAAATCAAGGTTAAAGGTGTTTTTTTAGGATCTCACCGTCGGTGGGGTATTCATCTTTGGCGTCGTCGGCGTGCTATATTGAAATTATATCCTAAGTCTTAGGAAAAGTTCACCGTTGGCGGGCTCCATTTATTTGGTTCAATTCCCAGATTTTTGTGATTTTGATCAATTTCAAGCCTTAACGACGTCTGTTCAATCATTATAGACATAATTTTAAGTAATTAAATGATGTACGTATCACAAATAAACTTTCACAATACAAAACATCACAATTATATATAAATTCCAAGACTTACAATTTACGTTACATAACACACATAAGTTTGGTATTTTCTCAACCTCAATACATTAATTCAGCGTCGCAATCCAAGTCACAACACTCAAAATGCTGAAAATAAAATATCCTATACTTAGTCTCAACTTTACAGAGATCCAAAAGCATAATTCTAAAGCAAAGCAAATGCAATGTTCAAATCAAATTACATTGATAGACAGACAGGTAGCAATATAAATCTACTATTCTTCAGATTCATTACTAGATTCTCCTCTGAGATCACTCATTGATTGCACATGTACAAAGAGGTTATAGAAGGGTCGGTATGGAAATTCTTCAGTAGAATCCTCTTCTATTAATTTCATCATCCTCATCAGTCGTATTAAACTATCTTCTTTATGTCCAGAGTGCTCAAAATGTTCTTTCATCCTCTAGTCTAGAAGATCAAAGAAATCAGAGATATTATTAATTGCATTCATGACATTTTGTACCTCTTTCTCCAATTTCTTGATTCTGTGCAGGGTCACCAGAATCTCCTGAACTAAAGGTTGGATCGGCAGTGAATTCTGAGATGATTGATCTATCATAATAGTCATGTCATTTTCATCTTCAAAAGTTGGGGATCTCTCAGTTGGGTCTAAAGGTTTCCAAGGTAGAAGTACATTTCCCAATTTTCATAGGATATTTGGAACTGACTCCAAAGTGAGAAAATTGTGGAAGGGTGTCCAAGCCCATAAGTTGATCCATGAACGATCAGGCCCAAAATCGACTTCACAATTATTGATCCAATATCGACCGGCAGTCCCTTTTGGATGCAGTAATTCAAAATAGCACTTTCTTTAGAAACTTTACCGATCTTCATTGTCGGTAATAG
>NW_018164783.1:319035-321038 GCF_001263595.1 Phalaenopsis equestris | reverse complement strand
ATTTTCTCTATACTCATTTTCTCTCATTTCCCAGTCTTCAGTTTTGTCTGTTAAATATTGGTAAATCTCATTCATTTGGTTTCCTGTCAGGATGAAATTGGAATAATGGCAGACAGGAACGTTCTCGTGTATATTTCATTGATCTGTGTAGGAGTGAAAGTTATCCATCTACCTCGCTCATAGAAGACTCCCTGGTTGATTCCATGCAAATTTGCATAAAATTCCTTTATCACAGGAACAACCACGGCGGCGGTAGTATAGCACAGCACTTCCCATCTTTGCCGCACTATCATCTCTTCAATTTCAGTAGAGGTATTATTCAATCCGCGATTTACGAATCCTCATTTCTTGATCAACCTTTTCTTCGTCAGTACCTTGTTGAAGATTCGTTGCGCTTCCGCATTAATAAACTTTCTTCGATTGAACACTCGCATTCTTGGATTATCAGGGGAATTGGACGCCATAGAAATGAAATTGGTGGAGTTTCACTTCCTTTTTTGGGGAAATATGAACTTAAGAATGAATTTTGGAGTTTAAAATGAGTAACTCCTGCCCAAAAATGGCCAAAAATTGCCATTCAAACTCCCGAAACTGCCATCTCGCCGGGCTCACCCTCGGGCGCGCCGGTCTCACCGTCGGCGACGTCGAGGGCGTCGTCGGTGAGCCTTCTTTATTTAATTTCCTGAACTCTCGAGAAAAGCCCGCCTTTGGCGGCGTCGATGGCGCCTTCGGCGGCGTCAATGGCGCCTTCGGCGCCCAAGGCAAAAATTGCACAGTTCTCCTCTGGTCTGAATGTGTTTTATTTTTTCTTTATGGATCTAACTTCTATGATGATACAAGGGTAAATAAGAGTAGTAGAGCTCAATACTACCACAAACTAACGATAATTTCAAATAAAAACTACTATAATCATAATAAACATAAAGATAATTATGGGTTGCATCCCATAAAGCGCTTGGTTTAACGTCGTCAACCTGACCTATTTAGGTTTATTAAGGTTGACTGATCATTAAAAGCTCTTTAAAATTTGGTCTTTTACCCTCAAAATACGATTTTAATCTGTGTCCATTTCCTTTAAATCTATTTCCATTCTTCTTATCTTCAATTTCAACAGCTCCGTAAGTATAAACTTGAGTCACAGTAAGTGTTCTAACCAATGAGACTGCAATTTTTTAGGGAATAACTTTAGCCAAGTGTTATAAAGCAAAACTTCTTGTTCTGGTTCAAAGTTCTTCTGGTTAATCTTCTGATCATGCCATAACTTTAGTTCTTCCTTATAAATTATGTCATTATCATAATATTCATTTCTTAATTCTTCCAATTCATTTAATTGTAACAATCTCTTCTTACCAGCATCCTTCAAATTATAATTGAATTCTTTAATCGCCCAATATGTTTTATGCTCCAATTCTACTGGTAAGTGACAAGTCTTTCCAAAAATCAGTCTGTACAGAGTCATTCCAATAGGAGTTTTATAAGCAGTCCTGTAAGCCCATAATGCGGTATCTAGTCTAGTGGACCAATCTACTCTACTAGGGTTTACGGTCTTTTCAAGTATTTTTTTAATCTCTCTATTAGAAACTTCAGCTAACCCACTAGTTTACGGATGATAGGCAGTAGAGATTCTATGAATAAAATTAAAATTTTCTTCCAATCTCTGAATATATTTATTCATAAAATGGGATCCTCCGTCAGTGATAATCATTCTAGGCATTCTATATCTAGTAAAAATATTTTTCATTAAAAATCTTGAAACACTTTTAGCGTCACAATGAGGTAAAGCTTGTGCTTCAATTCACTTAGAAATGTAGTCTACTGCAATTAATATATATAAGTTCCCAAATGAAGGAATAAATGGTCCCATGAAATCGAATCCCAAAACATCAAAGATCTCAACTTCTAACATGAAATTTAGAGACATTTTATTTCTTCTAGATATATTGCCTACTCGTTGACATCGATCATAAGTTTTTATGTATCTATAAACATCTCTAAAGATAGTA
>NW_018164783.1:318301-318732 GCF_001263595.1 Phalaenopsis equestris | reverse complement strand
GCATCAGATATTTAATAGCAGAGTGATCAGTGTGCACAACGCATTTAGCTTCAATTAAATAAGATCTACATTTATCTAAAGCATACAAAATGGCCAGTAACTCTTTTTCAGTAACAGTATAGTTAATTTGAGCATCATTAAGAGTTTTACTAGCATAGTATATAACTTTAAAAATCTTTTCATACCTTTGTCCAAGGACAGCTCCAATAACATAATCACTAGCATCACACATCAGTTCAAATGGTTTCTCCCAGTTAGGTGAAATTATAATAGAGGCTATGATTAATTTATTCTTTAGTAACTCAAAGACATTTAAATAGATTTCAGTAAATTCAAATATCTGGTCCTTTTCTAAAAGTTGGCATAGAGGTTTAGTAATTTTTGAAAAATCTTTAATAAAACGCCTGTAAAAACCAACATGTCCAAGAAAA
>NW_018164783.1:316941-317936 GCF_001263595.1 Phalaenopsis equestris | reverse complement strand
GCAAAAGTTCCAAAAAGACTAGTAAATGTTGTCTTTTCTTGATCCTCAGGAGCAATAGGAATTTGATGGTAACTGGTATATCCATCTAAAAAACAAAAATATTTGTATCTTGTGGTTATTGATACAATTTGGTCTAAAAAAGGAAAAGGGAAGTGAACTTTTCTGGTGGCAGTGTTTAATTTTCTATAATCAATGCAAATACGCCACCCAGTAACTTATATGATAGGTATTAAATGATAGGTATTAATTCATTTTCATTATTTTCTTTTGTTTCAATAGTCACTCCTCCTTTCTTAGGAACACAATGAATTGGAATTACCCACGCACTATCTAAAATATTATATATAACTCCAGTGTCTAACCATTTTAAAATTTCCTTTTTAACTACTTCTTTCATCATTGGATTTAATCTTCTTTGGGGATCAACTCTTGGTTTATATTGTTCATCTAATATAAATATGTTCATCTAATATAATTCTGTGCATACAGATTGAAGGATTGATTCCCTTAATATCAGCTAAGGTCCAACTAAAATCTTTCTTATATCTTTTCAAAGTATCTAACAGTCTTTGCTCTTGCAATTCATCTAATTCTAAAGATCTAATAATAGTTAATGTAGATGAGTCTCCCAGAAACACATATTTCAAGTGGCTAGGCAATATTTTCAACTCAAGTTCATGTGGTTTTATAATTGATGGAAATAGAATCTTATCAGCATTTTCTGTAATATCTAGCATCTGAAATCTTTCCTGAACATAATCTAATTCTTCATTTTCTAATTTGTCCAAAATAATTTCATCATTTTTTTCATATTGTTCTTTCTAAAATGTATGTTCTTTAAAATGTTCTTTCAATAGATGTTCACTAATTTTCATGTGAAAACATTCATCATCTTTTTCAACAGTAGGGTATTTCATAGATTTTTGCAATGTTAAAAGTCACTTCTTGATCGTTAACTCTCATCATTAATTCTCCTTTTTGAACATCTATCATAG
>NW_018164783.1:315670-316175 GCF_001263595.1 Phalaenopsis equestris | reverse complement strand
AGTACTAGGAAAAGTTCCTAATGTTCGGTTACTAAGCGCAGTAGCGATATGCCCTAATTGGTTTTCAATATTCTTAATAGCAGTTCCTTGATTTTGTAATTGATTTCCTTGATTCTGCAATTGTTGACCCATGTTTAATATCAGCTCTTCCATAGACAACATTTTTTTCCTTAATTTGAGTGTTACTATTAAGTTCTAGAGGATAAGAAGATCAATAGTTAACAATTCCTTGGTTGGATGAATTTCCTATTGGGTTCACTTGGTTGTTCGCATATTGTTGATTTGTAGAAGAATTGTTATTCCAATTAAAATTTGGATGATTCTTCCAACCTGGGTTATAATAGTTTGAATAAGGGTTTTTGGGTCTATTAATAGCATTTAAAGTCTCATATGAATGTTGAACATCCACAAAGTGCCCAGATGAATTCTCTTCCATCATAGGAGGTGTTGGAGAATAATTCATCTCATAATGATCTAGTTTCTTTGATATTGCAGCAATCTACGA
>NW_018164783.1:314042-315282 GCF_001263595.1 Phalaenopsis equestris | reverse complement strand
GATGTTATGTCATTTCTAAGTTTAGCAGTTTTGGATGGAGGGAAATATTTGGATAGAAATTTCTGTGACAGTTCTCCCCAAGTTCTAATAGATCCTGGTGCTAACGAATTTAACCACATCTTAGCCTTATTCCTAAGTGAAAAAGGAAAAATTCTAAGTCTAACAGCATCATTTGAAACTCTGTCATATGTAAAGGTATCCACAGTTCTAAAAAACTAGCGAGGTGTAAATTTGGATCTTCATTTGGTGTACCTCCGAATTGATTGTTTTGTACCATTTGGATAATAGCAGGTCTAAGCTCAAAAGAATTAGCAGCTACAACAGGATTTTTGATGGATATGTGAATTTCATCTGCAGTAGGATTTGTGTAATCTCGTAGGGGTCTAGGTTGGTGTTCATTTTTATTCCTTGATTGTTCATGTTGTTTTCCATTATTACAGAATTTCTAGGTTCTCTTCTCAATCTTCTAATCTTTCTAACAGTGTGTTCTTATTCTGAATCGTAGGGTATGACCGCGACTTTATATATGCTTAAAAATACAAGATAAATATGGACGTAATAAATATTCAATAATTGTACAGTCACACTTATCATGCAAGTATACGTATCGCTCAAGTAATATATTGCTCTAATGGAGTCCTAGATATTGATCCCATAAGGAGTGGTTTAGAACTGCAAACTAAGATTTTAGAAAAGCAATACTTTAATCACAACAACAAAGTTCAATTTGTTTATCTGTCACTAATAGACAACTTTCCCTCCACTCTTACAATCTCTCGAAGAAATCCTCACAATTTTTACACACTAATGGAAAATCTATACACTCTAGGACCTCTCTAACATCTAGGAACTTTCTAATTTTTGACAAAAATGTTCTTTTAAAGTTGTGGATGAGCTTTCCCAAGAGTTGCCTAAGCATCCCTTCAAAATTTGGTCATATCCAAAGCTTGAGTAGGCATAACCGTCGATCTCGCCGTCGGCGGCCTCGAGGACACTGTCGGCGGACTTCTAAAAATTTTGTCCTGTAGCCTCGGGAAAAACTCATCGTCGGCGGGGCGGAGGGCGCGCTGGGGCTCCGTCGGCGGGGTCGAGGGCGCCGACGGCGCCCTAGTTCAAATCTCCAGATTTTGGTCATTTTCGCTCCAAATTTGCTCCTTTTTGCTCCAATGACCCTAATTCATCATTCCTGTAATAAAACATAAAAAATATCTTTCTTTAAAGTGTAATATCATTAAAAATA
>NW_018164783.1:311749-312481 GCF_001263595.1 Phalaenopsis equestris | reverse complement strand
TTTACATCATTGAGCCCCAATCTTTTCTTCTCAAATGAATTTCTAGATTCTTAATACTTCAAAATATAGTTTTTTTTTTACTTTAAATAGTTAACTATAATCTTATTCTTTTATACTAAATATCTTAAGTTACAAAAATTAATTTTCATTACAAAAATATTTCTTTAAATCTACCATAATATTTAAATAGTTACAAAAATATAGTTACCTGAATTAAACTCACTACATAAAATCATATAAATAATTTTTGAAAATATTGAAATAGAGGACATTTAACAGTTAATCTTTTTCTTCCCTCCCCCAAACTTAAATTTTTAAATATAAAATAATACAGGTGGAAAGAAAAACTATATATATAAATCATACCTAAGTATTGTAGGCATTTTCATCATTCTGAAATTTTTGCATGTCTTCTCAACATTTTTACTTCACCTGGTCTGTAATATTATGAGCTTTCTACACATATAAATCATTAGAGGAATTTCTGGGTAATGAAATTTTGAAATAAGTATTAAATTAAAACATTAAATAAGCACAACATTTCCTAACACAAATAAAAACTAAACAATTAAAATTAAAATATCCAAATAAAAATCACATTACAATCCACAATTCTACTCAATATCTATTAAACTACACATGCACATTTAACTATAACACTAACTTTATAACAAAAATTAAAATTATCCAAGTACACAGAATAATAAAAATGAAAGTCCAAATACATAAACA
>NW_018164783.1:310909-311586 GCF_001263595.1 Phalaenopsis equestris | reverse complement strand
ACCTATTTTTTACTGTTTTTGATGATATTGCACTTTAAAGAAAGGTATTTTTGATGTTTTGTTGCAGGAATGATGAATTAGGGTCAATGGAGAAAAAAGATGCAAAAAGGAGAGAATTTGGAGCAAAAAGGACCAAAATGTGGAGAATTGCACTAAGGCACCGACGACGCCATCGAGGTCGCCGACAGCAAGCTTTTCCCGAGGCTACAGTACAAATTCTCCAGAAGGCCGCCGACGGCGCCATCGAAGCCGCCGACGGCGAGCACGCCGGGTCTCTCAACAGATGCACTGCATCCGAATTTTAGAGGGGTGCGTAAGCAACTCTTGGGAAAACTCATCCACATCTTTAAAGAGAATATTTTGGCCGAAAATAGAGAGACTTTTGGAGTCCTGGAGGTAATTAACTATACTCTTGGAGATAGTAAAGTAATTTTTTTTAATACTTTTGGAGTCCAAATTTCCAAAAATAGAGAGACTTTTGGAGTCCAGGCATAAAAAACATTGACTAATCCTACGCTTGTTTACTGAATCTGAGGCTAGACTGGGAGGATACTGGCTCTCACTTCGGAGCTCCCACGTTCCCCTCACCTAAGGGCTAACATTTACACTTCAGCACCCAAACGATAGGACCGAATTGGGGATTTTAGTCTGTCACTCTAAAATCTCCAATTCTACGC
>NW_018164783.1:295048-310786 GCF_001263595.1 Phalaenopsis equestris | reverse complement strand
AATCAATTGGCCAGATTGAAAGTAAATTAAGATCGAAGTGAAAAGATCATCATAATTTCTTAAACATTTTCATGGCTTCACCAATTCAAATCACCATTTCACAAATCTTAAGACAACGAGAAAGACAGAAAAAACAACTCAGATCTCATAGGGAAAACACAACAACATACGAATTTCATAAATTCTCTTCTTTTCTTTACAGCACACAGAATTCCTCTTCGAAGTAGCAAGGAGGAAGAAATCTCTCACTTTCCCTCCACTCTTACAATTTCTCGAAGAATTCCTCACAATATTGGAACCTTTCTAATCTCTAGGAACTCTCTTTAGCACTTCCTTTACTCCATAGATTCTTTCCCTCCTTCTCCAGGCTCTCCAATTTTCAGTCAAAATAGTCTTTTAAAGTTGTGGATGAGCTTTCCCAAGAGTTGCCTAAGCATCCCTTCAAAATTTGGCTTTATCCAAAGCTTGAGTGGGCATAACTGTATATCTCGCCATCGGCGGACTTTTGAGAATTTTGTCATGTAACCTCGGGAAAAACTCGCCTTCGGCGGGGTCGAGGGCGTCGGCGGCGGCCGCGTTGCAATCTTCAAATCTCCACATTTTGGTCCTTTTCGCTCCAAATTCGCTCCTTTTTGCATCTTTTTGCTCCAATGACCCTAATTCATCATCCTGCAACAAATCATCAAAAATACATTTCTTTAAAGTGTAATATCATAAAAAACAGTATAAAATAGGATGAAAATCTCAACATATTTTCCTCTGGTCAGGGTATAAGATTTTCAGGTCTAAATTTATGCATACAATTTGAAATCAGTACACTAATAAAACAATTAACGAAATATGAAAATAATTTGCAATTCAAGTAAAAATTTTCTAATAATCCTAATTTGTCTGGTACTCTAATTATGATTCTTGTTTACTCCCCGGCAACGGCGTCAAAAACTTGACAGCGACTTTATATATGCTTAAAATATAAGTATTTTAGACTCCTGCTAAAAGATTTAATTCCTCAGCAATTGTACCAAAACTTAATAACAGTTATAGATTCAGTAAAGATGTATGTATAAAATATTCAATAATTATAAAGTCACACTTAGCAATGCAAGTATATGTATCGTTCAAGTAATATAGGGCTCTAATGGAGTCCTAGATGTCGATCCCACAGAGAGTAATAATAGAACTACGAACTAAGACTTTAGAAAAGTAATACTTTAATCACAACAATGGAATTCAATTTGCTTATCTGTCACTAATAGGCAACTGAAATAAATATGTAATTTTAATAACTATTAAATAACTAAATATACTAATGAAGGTTCAAATGTGATATTCAATATATAAGAAACATTGTTCTCCTTGTCAAGAAATTACAGTGAATGGATAAAGTGAATTAGTTCAAATTGCATTGTGCCAAATAGGAGCACATCTATTCTTTACCCTTTGGTCGGGCATAAAGAACATTGACTAATCCTACGCTTGTTCACTGAATCTGCGGCTAGGCTGGGGGCATACCGGAGCATACCACCTCTCACTTCGGAGCTCCCACGTTCCCCTCGCCTGAAGGCTAACATCAACACTTCAGCACCCAAACAATAGGACTGAATTGGGGATTTTAGTCTATCACTCTAAAATATCTAATTCTACTCCCGATAATTTTATTTCCCTATTTATTTGCACTTAACTTCCAAGGGCTTTGATCTCCCTGAATCTTGGATGTAATCTTCACTTTAGTTGTAAAACTCAACATATTTTAACAAATCAATTGGCCAGATTGAAAGTAAATTAAGATTGAAGTGAAAATACCATCACAATTTACTTAACATTTTCATGGCTCAACCAATTCAAATCATCATTTCACAAATCTCAAGCGAGCAGAAAGACTGAGAAAACTACTCATATCTCATGGAGAAAACACAACAAAACTCGGAATTCATATATAAAATTAAAATCATACAAACTACTACAATAATAAATAGACTTATCTCTAATTTCTCCTCAAGCAAACTCCTTGAAGTTCCTCTGAATCTCTTCCTTTCTTTACAGCACACAGAATTCCTCTTCGAAGCGGCAAGGAGGAAGAAATCTCTCACTTTCCCTCCACTCTTACAATCTCTCAAATAATTCCTCACAATTTAGACTTTCTACATTTTTTTACACTTCAATTTTTAGCCTCCTCCCTCCTATTTTTGGCCAAAGTCTTCTCTTTAAAGATGTGGATGAGTTTTCCCAAGAGTTGCCTAAGCACCCCTCCATAATTCTTCCTCATCCAATGCATAGTTGGACATAACCGCCGGGCTCGCCGTCGGCGGCCGCTATGGCCTAGGGCGTCGTCGGCGGGCCTTTGAAGTGAATTAATTTTAAAGTCTCGGGAAATGTCTGTCGTCGGTGCTATTGGGCTCGTTGTTGGCGCCCTAGTTCAAATCTTCAAATTTTTCTTCTTTTCGCTCCAAATTCGATCCTTTTTGCATCTTTTTGCTTCAATGACCCTAATTCATCATTCCTGCAACAAAACATCAAAAATACCTTTCTTTAAAGTGAAATATCATCAAAAAAAATATAAAATGGGTATAAGAATCTCAACATATTTTCCTTTGGTCACGAGGCAGATGACACATTGAACCACTTGGCAGGAACTAGGAGTGGCAGCTTGTGTTACATATCTTAATTCTAAATTTTATATTTTTTGTATAGATATAGGATCAGACATGTATATATAGAGTCCAGTCAATTTTACTGCTTTTCCTGGGATATTTTGCTGATCCAATGACATTTGGTCTCTTTTATATATTTTTGGAGTGCTTTACTCTTTTTTTGAGTGTCTACATGCCTAAATTACTTTTTATTGTTTATTTATCTGCATCTGGGATATCACAAGAAATTATAATCTTAGCTCATTAAGAACCAAAAAATTATAATATTTCTACTTAAAAATCCTACTAATAAAAGATTAAGATAATCAAAATTTTAGGATTAGGAGATTCACGACTTTTCTGTATGGCCTTTGGGCTAGTTTTAAAATGGGTTGCATGCATGGTTATAACTCAAATCATATTTAATAGAGCCTCCACACTTGGGACTGTGGTAGATAATAGCATCATATTTGTATGTTCTGAGGAGAAGCCCCCGTGCTTCTCCAATCTGACTAGTGCAGCATAGATTTCTACTTAGGTGGTTGTCTAGTGCACTTAGGGTGTTAGAAAGCTCCCTGACTCATACAAGGTGTAAGCTCTTTTGTTTGGAGTGTTTCCAGCTTTGTAGCTGAACCTCCACTTCTCTTCTTTCCTGAGGCATCCTTGTCATTTTAGTAGGTATAAATCTCACCTCAACTTCGACCTTAGGGCTATTGAAGTACCTTGTGGATGACACAATTCATGGATTGCTGATCAGGGACCTCTAGTCATGTTGGGTCAACTGCATTAATGAACAGATAGACTTAGGGTCCTAGTGGCTTGGGGTAACGGGTATGTGGTATTCTGACTGGGCTACATCTACCTTTTTAGGATGATTCTATCCTTCTTGGTGTTGAGCCCTTTGAGCCCTATCGCTCCTTGACTTTGTTGGTATCATCTTGATAGCCCGATGTTGATGAGTTGTCTTCTGTTTGGGATACCTTGATTTTTCCTCTGCTCTTATGACCCAGACATGCTTTAACATATTGGGACATCCCTGTTAAGATGACTTAGGTTATTTTGTGGGCTCCATGTGTCGATGAGCTATTACTCATTTGGGGTATTCCAATGAATTAACGAGAGCTTTAAAGCATCAGGGCATTCCCACATGGAATAACTTTTCTTTAAAGACCTATTCCTCTAGGTCTAAAATAATGCAAGAGAAACCCCTTCTATCGAGAATATTCTTAGGTAACCTCTAAGATGTAATTAGACAAGTGGGATACTCCCCTTGGGAGTGCTCTTGACCACAAATTAGGAACATACACCCGACTCTCTAGTTATGGGTAGTCAACATAGGTATTCTGTTATGGATACTTGTCCAAGGTGCCTCTATCTGATCTTGTTTGTGCAGACAAGCTTGACCTATCCTTGCGAGGTTTATCGCATGAAGACTCTTCATGTTTTTCTTTTCTCTTATTTTTTATCTTTGTCGTATATCTGACTTTTACGATTCCTCCCTTCTCCTGGTCATTAATACGATCTAATAGAGAGATTTATCCAGAAAAGGGAAGTATACAACGATCGACAAGCTGATGACTTCTTTTGAAATAAAAAAGAGAAAATGAACAAAAAAGCAAGCAACATATTACAATTTTATTTTTTTTGTTAATAGTGTTCATCAAGTTCCTTTTCCCTGAGAAGTATTCAACTTCTTACCCCTGAGAAGTATTCAACTTCTTACCACAAATCAAAATGATAAACAACTCTCAAAATGAAGGGCAGCCTTCAACTTTAACTCCTAGAACAGTTGGGCATTTAGCTAAAGGGCAGTGATCTACCTCCAATCCCCACCTATTTGTGCCATAGATGTTTTTGTCTTGCAGAGCAAAATAAATTAAAATACCCATAAAAGCAACTCCAACATCAAGTCCAGCTGAAAGAATATAATTATTCTTTCCTCACCAACTTTTGTATTTTTTGAACACATATATGTTGAGCACAACACCAACAAGACCCCACATCAAGTAGTTCAAAGACTTAGCAGGAGGCATTGTTTCTGCCAAACCAAGGATTATAGGCATGTTGATAAGCTTGATTTATTTCTTCTCTGGATAAATGCGTGAGAGAGCACAAACTAGAATAGGAGCAAGTAATCTAATGAGGAAAAAAAAGTTCAACTTTTCGTAGATGCCGAGACGACCAAACATTATTAGAGGAGCAACCACACCCCCTATAATGGATGAATCATAAATAACATCATCCCAAGGGCATGTCCATGGGCTTCCTTCAGGCAATTTAGAGGGGTTACATATATTCTCCACAGAGTTCAGGAGCCACCATGCAGTATCGAAGTATACAGATGATGCCACAACCATCCCAACAAGCTACAATTCAAGTTTGACAATAATGGTTAGCTTAATTATGCAGTAGATGCACATACACACACGCACACACACACACACATACACACAAGGTTATCACTATAATTTAAGAAAAAATTTGACATTTTTCTCATGACTCATTTGATAATGATTTACCTATTTTGTTTTTCTTTTCTAGATTACATTATGTAAAATCTTATATTATGTGTTAAATTTTACCATGACTTCACTATCCTAAGTAACATACTTGTAAAGAAACACATTCAATTCAAGTGAGGATAAAAAAAAATTATTATTATTTATATATATCACAAAAACAGTAGAAATTTTGCATTAAATCAAACCATGAAGGAATGAAAATTTAGAAGTCATTTGAGGAGCAAGAATATCAACCTGGACGACGAACATTGATTTTGGTGGTATCTTCATGTACTGCCCCAGCTTAAAATCTTGGATGAATGTGATTGCCTGAGACATACTGACGCAACCATATGCCTTGAAAGAAACATGTGCGAGTGGTTTCCCAGGGTATAAATAGCCTATAACCAGCTCAGTAATCGCAATAATTCCCATTGGGCCAACTGAGCCAGGCCAGGGGAGGTGCTCAGTTGGCTCAAAGATCTCAAAGGAGTCTTAATTGTGATTAACTTAGGGCTTGGGAAGGTTGGAGAAGGATCTTCCCTTGGTTTAGCCTCATTTGGTGAGAAAACACATAAATTAAGGGGCCCTTGGTCCATGGCTCAACTAGCTCAGCCTAGGTAGATCTAGGCTAGTTTTTAGGATCCAAATGTTGGCTGTGGTGAGCTTTTGTTGGTCAATTTGGCTAGGTTTGTCACATGCATGGCTTGAGTTCAAAATCATGTCTTGAGCTTGGATTTGAGTTTGGGTTTTGCTAGACTTTGAATTTGGCTCAATTGATTGATAAAATTGTCTTGAATAATTGTCATGAGGAGTTTTGGATATCAATTGTGTGATTTTGAATTGATTGGGAAGGTCAGTTTGGTGGAATTGGCCATATGGTCAATTTTGGGCATTTGGGTTAGACTTGGGTTTGGATTGGGCTAGCGTTCGGACATAGTTCAATTGATGATCCAATTTGATTTAAAATATTGTCATGAAGAATTTTGGATATCAATTGGGTGGAAATTTTGGGGTTAGGAGGTTCGATTTAGGAGATTTGGACTTTTGGTCAAAATTAGGGGTTTTGGTTTATGTTGGATTTAGGTGAGCTTTGAGTTAAAATTTGGGTCAATTGATTGTTCAAACTAATTTTTGGAAGTATTATGAAGATTTTAGAATCCACATTTGGGGAAATTGATTTGATCATGGGGTTCAATTTGGGAGCTTTTAAGGGTATGGCTAAAATTGGGAATTTTGGATTGGGCTTGCATTTGGGTTTGGAATTTGGTTCAATTGGACTTGGATTTAGTTTCAATTGAGATTGGTAATGATGAATTTGAGTTTGAAATTGAAATTGGGGGAGATTGCATTCAATTTGGTGGAAATTGGGAGTGAATTGGGAAATTTGGGCCTTTAGGGGCAATTTGGGGATTTTGGTCAAAGTGGGTCAATTTGGTCAAATTGGGCCCAATGGAGTGGTTCAACTTGATTTTGGGGAAATTTGGAGTGATTTTGGAAACTTTTGGACTTTTTGGGGCATGAAGGGTATTTTGGTAATTTGGGGGTATCTTGGGAATTTTGGGAGATTTGAGGTATTTGGTCAATTTCAGTGTTTTTTAATGGTTTGAAATGATTTTGAAGAGATTTTGATAATTTGGGTAATTTTAAGAATTTGGGTAATTTTAGTAAATTTTGGAAACTTTAGGGTTTAGGGGCAATTTGGTAATTTGGTGAAGTTTGGGACCAAGAAGGGTCAAAATTGAGAATTTGGTAAAATTGGGATTGATTGAGGATGTTAATCATGAGGTCACCCTATTTGAGCGATTGAGGATGTTAATCATGAGGTCACCCTATTTGAGCCATGAGACCAAGGAAACTCCCATTATGGATCCTCCATGTGTTGGTTTTAGTCAAACCCTAGCCTAGAGCTAATGGTTCAGGGACCATCCACATTAGTTTCCAATAGAGTAAGAGAACAAGCTAAGCATATTTGGGTTAGGATTTAGGTTGTGAGTGCAAGTGTAAGTGTGTATGTGCAAGACTGACCAAAACCACACCACCCAAGGCTAACACTAAGGCCAAACAGTTCTATGGGGACTCCTCTTGAGCTCCCCATATTAGTCCCACCTACTAAGAACTAAAGGTTAGAACAAATATGTGAAACTTTAAGATAAGTAATGAAGAGCTTAGAATTTCTATTGGTGAGGGTACCATCGTTAGTCCTCTAGGAATAGTCAACAAAAAAGTCATATGACTAGATCCTATGCTTCTAAAGAAAAAATTAGACCTCAACCAAAAGTGATGTCAACAGTCAATCAAGAAGAAAATCAACTTCCAAACCTTCTATCAAAGAGCATTTTCTTTGGATAAAGGAAATCTCAAAAACGTCTTTGACCAACCATTGATGAGCTAGCAACCATGGAGGTGGAAGAAAGCATAAAGTGTTGGATGGATACTTTCATCCAAAATCTAGAGACCGAAAAAATCCCTGAATAAATAATGGATCAATGGATGTTCAAATTTAAGTTAAACAATTTCTCATCATTGAAGGTAAACTTTCTTGAAGGTTAGCCACTTCATTACTCCTGAAATGCGTGAAGGAAAATGTGTTAAGAAATACACGCTGGCAAAGGTAGTAGTCATTCTGGAGGAAAGACCTTGGAACATCATGCTCAAAGGCAAGGCTACTTTTATCTAAATCTCATGGAAGATGCAGATGAATTTTCAAGGAGATGTGATGAGTGCTAGAAATATGCTTCACTACAACATCAGTTGACCCAAAAGATGTAAACTAATTGTCAGCCTTTAGCCTTTTGTCATCTAAGAACTCAACATCCTTGGATCATTTTGCCCTTCAAAGGGCCAACACAAGTTTCTTTTAAGGTTTTTTTGGGATAGCTACAGCTTTTCAACTTCTCAAATACAGCTGTGATGCCCTAGGAAGCTGCAATGAGAAAGATGGTTGTCTGTTTGTTGTAGTTTTATGAAAACACTTGTGCGGTAGCTTTTTCTGGAAAAATAATCGTTATGCCCATGTTTAGTGAAACTATTTAAAACAAAATTGTGACATCGACATATTTGATTCTTCATCAGAAATTTAGTTCAAAACAGAAAAAAAAAGTTCATATATATCACTCACTTAATAGTGAGTACTAAAAGTGATAAAGAAAAAGAAAAACACTAATAAAATTACAAGTAAAATAATGATGATTTATTTTTAACATGAAGGCGATTTATGTCTCGTCCTAAATTGTCCTCCAATGATGTTATTAATTTATGATCACTTTCGATAGTGGAATCAACTTGAATGTCAGCCCATCGGAAGAAGTCGTATTTTTCTACAAGTCTTTTGGGGCATCTGTAAACTGTCGACCGTAACTGTGCGGCTAGTGTTACCTCATAAAGGAAGTCTCTAGTCCGTAGTAACATGGCAATCTTTGAAACAACCCTGATATTTTGGAGCTCATCTTTCCTAAAATCAGTGAAATATAACCCATTAGTCAACTATTTTAAGCTAGAAACTATATAAAAAAAGGTGAAAACAAGAAGAAAAACATTTCAAAACTGGGCAACACCAACTATTAGTAAAAATACTAAAGCAACCTGTAATACTAGTAACAAATTGTGATTTAAAAAATAGTTGTTTTTACATCCTTATATCTGATTCCTCAAAAGCAGATATTTGCAAACCTGTTATAAAGGATAAAGTACATATAGTTGTAAATTAAAAAACAAATCGATGAGTGCTCAAAGTCTAACATGAATGTTAAAAATATTTTTTACATAGATAATAAATTACCCGGTCTTTGGAATAATTTACAAATAATCCATTGACCCCCCCCCCCCCCCCAAACCACAGAACTTTTCTTCCGCTTTGTTCCCTGAGGGACAACATTTCATTTGCACTTTCCCCTTCTTTCATATAAATAGTAGACTGCTCGTTGTCATTTCGTTGCAGAGAATGCCTGAGGTGGTACTCGAATGCTTCTGCAGTTACTTGTTGTTGTTAATTGACCGACCTTTTTTGTAAGTCAACAATTACAAGAAATTGATGACGCTACTAGAAGATTTAAATTTCAGCAACGATGTCAGCAATAAATTTCAGCAACGATGCCAAAAACTTGACTGTGGCTTTATATATATAGGTTTGATTTAATAAAGATGTATAGATATAATATTCAATAATGTTAAAGTCGAATTGTCAACGCAAGTATACGTATCGCTCAAGTAATATAGGGCTCTAATGGAGTCCTAGATATCGATCCCACAGGGAGAAATAGAATACTACGGACTAAAATTTAATAAAAAGTAATACTTCAACTACAACGACGTTCAAGTTGTTTATCTGTCACTAATAAGCAATCGAAATAAGTAGATAATTTGAATAATAACTGATTATAGGGAATAACGTTTAATTGTGATATTCAATATATAAGAAAACATCCTTCTCCTTACCAAGAAATTATAGTGAATGGATAAAATAAATTAGTTCAATTGATATTGTGTCAAATATGAGCATACCTATCTTTTACCCTTTGGTCCAGGCATAAAGAACATTGACTAATCCTATGCTTGGTTACTGATTCTGCGGCTAGGTTGGGAGGATATCGGCTCTCACTTCGGAGCTCCCATGTTCCCCTCACCTGAGGGCTAACATCTACACATCAGCACCCAAATGATAGGACCAAATTGGGGATTTTAGTCTGTCACTCTAAAATCTCCAATTCTACGTCCGATAGTAATATTTCCCTATTTATTTACACTCAACTTCCAAGGGTTTTGACCTCCCTGAATCTTGGATGTAATCTTCACTCTAGTTGCAAAACCCAACTTCATATAAAACATAACACAACTTGGAATTCATATATAAAATGAAAGTCATACAAACTATAACAAGTAAATAACTTATCTTTAAATTTCTCCCCAAGAACACTCCTCGAAGTTCCTCTGAATCTCTTCCTTTCTTTACAGCACACAGAATTCCTCTTCGAAGTAGCAAGGAGGAAGAAATTTCTCACTTTCCCTCCACTCTTACAATCTCTCGAAGAATTCCTCACAATATTTACACACTATTGGAACCTTTCGATAGCTTCCAAGCTTCCGAAAGTCTCCAAAAGTCTCTCTCCCTTTTTTTTTAATTTTCAGCCAAAATGTTCTCTTTAAAGATGTGGATGAGTTTTCCCAAGAGTCTCTTACGCACCCCTCCAAAATCCAGCCTTATCCATTGTACATGTCACATAACCGTCAATCCCGCCGTCGGCGGCCTAGATGGCGCCGTCGGCGGGCTTTCGGGGGGTTTTGCCATAGCCTCAGTAAAATCTCACCGTCGGCGGCCTCGATGGCGCCGTTGGCGCCCTAGTGTAATTCTCTACATTTTGGTTTTTTTTTGCTCCAAATTTGCTCCTTTTTGGCATCTTTTTGCTCCATTGACCCTAATTCATCATTCCTGCAACAAAACATCAAAAATATCTTTCTTTAAAGTGCAATATCATTAAAAATAGTATAAAAGAGGTATGAAAATCTCAACCTATTTTCCTTTGGTCATTCATCTTCGGCACTACAAAAGCCAATGTCACTTCAAGACAGATGCCACTTAACATAATTGTGTGAGTCATCGTGGTTATCATAATATGGACCTGTTTGAGAAATGGGTATGATGGCATATAGCATAGTATAACACATTTCTTATTTCAAATGTCAAAAGTCCTCTTGAAGACACCTTGTAACGAGGAATGTCTTTTGTTAAACACCTCTTTTTTGTCGCATGCAACATTGCTAGCTTGCTCAAAATCAGGCATATGATATCATGTATTAGGAGAGGGTTTCAGATACCCTCGCTGTAATGAATAACCAACATCTACCAAATAATATTTGTCTGGAATGTATTACAGTTTTAGTACGATGTTCAAAGTGAATAACCAAACAATTTAGGGCTGCAACATACCGTGAGGAGGGTGTAAGAAGTTGTAGTGAGCATTTCGTGTAGCATCCTTGAAAATTATGTTGTCGTGGGCACTACCCTCTCAATTGGGCATGATGAAAGTAAAGCATATCTTAAAGTTGTTGTGAAAAATGACAGCAATAAAATAAAAAATGGAACGAGTAAAATTACACACAAAAAAAACACCATAGCGACACACAGATTTATGTGGTTCGGCAAATTTGTCTACGTTCACGGAGCTGCTGAGGATTTATTTCTTTGAAGAATTATACCATCGAGCGCCTCGATGTTTATAAGAAAATCTTTATTTTCTTTTCTCCCTTTTTTTCTCTCTCTCTCTCTCTCTTCCTCTCTTTCTCTTAGCTCTCAAGATGACTTGGCTTGGTCTTGCTTGGCTTGCATTTCCTTTAAATCAAAAGAGACTATTTATAGAAATCATGAGAGCGGTAGGTGGGAGGTATGTTGTGAGCAGTGGGTGGGATGTGGTAGGTGAGCGGTAGGTGGGGTGTGGTAGGTGACCCAAGGAAAATATGTTGAGATTTTCATACCTATTTTATATTATTTTGAATGATATTGCACTTTAAAGAAAAGTATTTTTGATGTTTTGTTGCAGGAATGATGAATTAGGGTCATTGGAGCAAAAAGATGCAAAAATGTGTGAATTTCGAGTGAAAATGACCAAAATGTGGAGATTTGAACTAGGCCGCCGACGGCGCCCTCGACGGCGAGTTTTTCTCGAGGCTACAGGACAAAACTCTTCAGAAGGGCGGTTATGCCTACTCAAGCTTTGGATAAGGCTAAATTTTGAGGGGATGCTTAGGCAACTCTTGGGAAAGCTCATCCACAACTTTAATAGACTATTTTGGCTGAAAATTAAGAGGGGGGAGAATCTAGAGAGTGAAGGAAGTGCTAGAGAGAGTTCCTAGATATTAGAAAGGTTCCAATATGGTGATGAATTCTTCGAGATATTGTAAGAGTGGAGGGAAAGTGAGAGCTTTCTTCCTCCTTGCTGCTTCGAAGAGGAATTTTGTCTGCTGTAAAGAAAGGAAGAGATTTAGAGGAACTTCGAGGAGTGTTCTTTGGGGAGAAATTAGAGATAAATTATTTACTTGTTGTAGTTTGTATGAATTTAATTTTATATATGAATTTTGAGTTTTGTTGTGTTTTCCCCATGAGATTTGAGTAGTTTTCTCTTTCTTTCTCCTTGTCTCGAGATTTATGAAATGGTGATTTGAATTGGACAAGCAAGAAAATGTTTAAGAAATTGTGATGATCTTTTCACTTCGATATTAATTGACTTTCAATCTGGCAAATTGATTTGTTAAAATATGTTGAATTTTACAACTAAAGTGAAGATTACATCCAAGATTCAGGTGACAGACTAAAATCCCCAATTTGCTCCTATCGTTTGGGTGCTAACGTGTAGATGTTAGCCCTCAGGTGAGGGGAACGTGGGAGCTCTAAAGTGAGAGCCGGTATCCTCCCAGCCTAGCACCAGATTCAGTAAACAAGCGTAGGATTAGTTAATGTTTTTTATGCCTGGACCAAAGGGTAAAGAATAGGTATGCTCCTATTTGGCACAATATAAATTGAACTAATTCACTTTATCCATTCACTATAATTTCTTGACAAGGATAAGGATGTTTTCTTATATATTGAATATCACAATTAAACTCTCATTAGTATCATTAGTTATTTAATAGTTATTAAAATTACATATTTATTTTAATTGTCTATTAGTGACAGTTAAGCAAATTGAACTTCGTTGTTGTGATTAAAGTATTTCTTTTTTAAAATTTTAGTTCGCAATTCTAAACCACTCCTTGTGGGATCGATATCTAGGACTCCATTAAAGCCCTATATTACTTAAGTGATACGTATACTTGTGTTGATAAGTGTGACTTTACAATTATTAAATATTTATTACGTCCATATTTATCTTATATTTTAAGCATATAAAAAGTCGTTGTCAGTAGGTGAGCGGTAGGTGGGATACTTAATTAAGAAACTAATTAAATTCGGTGGATCGGGTCTTCACATTACCCAACAATTCTCTCACTTAGAAACTGGGACACTGAATGCATCACCTACTAGCTGCATCATCTACTAGCTATACCGACCTTTTACTCAAACATGATATCCTTCATGTCTGCAAATCGAATCTTCTGTCTTCATATCAGAAGACCAGCTGAAGTTGACACCCTTTGTTGACATATCAACGTCAACGTAGACTCGTACCACCAAGCTCTTTCATGGGTTACTCTTGTATCTGCTTACAACTCCCACTACATGAGCAATATCTTGCCCCTGCTGAAAGCCCCTTTCAACAAGTCCAGTCTTGTACCTCTTACTGCCACCAAACACAGTCTTCACCTGTTATACCCACTTGTTGTGCAATGCCTTCTTTCTTGGTGGAAGTTCTATTAGCTCCCAAGTCTGATTTCCTGACAGGGAATCTGTCTCCTCCTTCTTGGTCAGCTCCCACTTGCTCAAATTCTTATCTTGAAAGATTTCTTCATAACTCTGTGTTTCTCCACCATTTATCTGTACAAGGTCTGGTTTTCCTGCCTTTGGTGCTCTGCCACTTTTCAAGAAATGGATCTTCTTCCGCTTCCCCATAATGCACCTCTGACTCATGTGTCCACGTCTGAGTAAACCTGTAGTCATATATAGTGTGTCAGTTTTCTTACCCCGAGTCATTACTAATGCTCCTTGGTAACCTTCCAGGTGCTATCTGAGAACATCACTGAACGACCACCCTCATTGAGCTGCCCAATAGAGATGAGGTTTTTCTTCAACTCAGAAACATGTCTGACTTTTTGCAATGTCCATTTTCTCTTATCAGGGAGTGTAATATCAACGCCTCCCATCCCCACCACGTCCAGAGCTTTTTCATCAGTCAAATGTACCTTCCCAAAGTTACATGCAATATAATTTCGCATTAACTCCCGGCTGGAAGATGTATGGAAGGACGCCCTTGAATCAAATATTTAATCATCAATAGAACTGTGAATTGTTAGCAATAATGCATCATGTATTTCTTCAATTACAACATTAGTGCCATCATTCTCCTTCTTCTTAAGATTCATGCAGTTCCTTTTATGTGGTCAGTCTTGTCACAATTCCAACAGGTTGCCTCCTGACCAGTCTTTGATTTTGATCTTCCGTTATTTGAGTTCCTGTCATGTGATCTCCCTCTGGAATCAACATTCATCGTTGAACTTGAACACGAGGCCTCGCCAGAATCCTTTTTGTGCACCTCCTCAGCCAAAATCAAATCACGAATATCATCATATGTCAGTTTGGATTTACCTACAGAACTGCTAATTGTCATCCCCATGGCTTCTCAGCTATTTTGCAATGAAGCCAACAATATCAGTGCATGTATCTCATCATCAAAATCAATTTCAACAGACAACAATTGATTTGTGATAGTATTGAAATCATTCAGGTGTTGAGCAACAGAGACATTTTCCACCATTTTCAAGTTGAATAATTTTTTTTATCAAATGCACCTTGTTATTCGTCAATGACTTTTCATACATACCTGATAAAGCTGTCATGAGATTCTCAGTAATCCTCTCCTTGATGACGTTGTGGGCAGCCGATCTCGACATGGTTAATCATATAAACCCCAGAACTTGTCGATCCAATAGATTCCATTCCGCCTCGTCCATCTTTTATGGTCGCTTTCTCATTAACCATTAACGGAATAACGGAAGATGAAGTTTATTCCCATAGAGGTAGTCCTCTATCTGCATTCTCCAGTAAGTAAAATTTGTGTCATTGAACTTTTCGATCCCTGATGGAGACCCTCATCACTTCATCTCCGCTCACTGTTCTTCCTTAGATTCGAACCCAATGCTCTGATATCAGTTGTTGTGAAAAACGAAGACAATAAAGTAAAAAATAGAACAAGTAAAATTGCACAAAAAAAACACCAGAGCAACACACAGATTTATGTGGTTCAGCAAATTTGCCTACGTCCACGAAGCTGCAGAGGGTTTATTTCTTCGAAGAATTACACCGTCGAGCGCCTCGACGTTATCAAAAATTACAAAAAATCTCTATTTTCTTCTCTCCCTTCCTCTCCTCTCTCTTCCTCTCTTTCTCTTAGATCTCAAGATGACTTGGCTTGGTCTTGCTTGGCTTACATTTCCTTTAAAACTAAAAGAAACTATTTATAGAAATCATGAGAGCGGTTGGTGGGAGGTAGGTGAGCGGTAGGTGGGATACTTAATTAAGAAGCTAATTAAATTTGGTGGACCAGATCTCCTCATTAGATCTCCACATTACTTACCCAACAAAAGTCGCACATTGTCATGACATTTTGCATAGGGCCTCCACAATGTCCGATAAATGCAATCTTTTCATCATTATGACTTTCACATCAACGTGGGTTTCATATATTGCTCCAATGCAGTCATACACATATACCTTTCAGTTATTGTTGTATGGTATTCATATTTTAAATTTAAAACTAGAAATTGCAAATGCTCCACGGGGAAGGAAAGGGCAGAAGACAAGCGTGAGGTCAAATCCAAGAGGCAAGCGCGTAAATGAATGGAGGAGAAACGCGGGCTACAGACTCGTGTTTTAATAACTGCAAATGCGCCGCAAGGAAAATGCCACCCCAAACAATGGAGAAGAGCGGCCTCGAGTCGCGCTGCGGTCGAAAAGCACC
>NW_018164783.1:292902-294907 GCF_001263595.1 Phalaenopsis equestris | reverse complement strand
TATATATATATATATATATATATAAGTTTAAATCATAACATCTAGTGTGACAATGTGGTTAGTGTTTTTTTTTTGTATATATTTGGTTCATGTTTGAATCCCACAATTTACATCTATTTTTTTCAATTTAATTTTTCCGAGCCAATTTTGAGCCGAACACGAACACAAATATTTAAATTGAGCCGAACACGAACGTATTGTTCACGAGCCAATTTCAAACACGAGCAGATTTCAAACACGAGCTATTTCGAACGAGTCGAACACGAGCCAAGCCTGAGCTCGCTCAAACTCGACTCGTTTACAGCCCTACAGGTCGTTAATTCATTCTGACTTAGTGTTGGAATTTTATCAAATTACATTGGATTTTTTTCCAACAACTCCAAAAATACACTAAAATTGTTTCTCTCCTATTTCGAAGAATTCCTACATTCAAATCTAGGCTTAAAACCAGTGTTTTGTTCCACTCCACCAACACTAGGTTTAGATCCAGCTACCTCCCATGTGAAGAATGGGGCATAATTAAAAATTTTGCAGCAATAATCCCCTAAAACCCTATTGGTACATGGTAATCACTTTGATTTTAGATTATTTTTAATTGTTAAAGCGTCTAAATGATGTCATAATTGAGTAATTTTCAGTTCATTAGATTTCTCTCTTTGAAATATTTAGTTAGACTATAAAATGTTAGTTCAAAATATTATTTAATCATTAAAATACTTTCATAATATTCTCAACATTGTATTAGACTATTTCATCCATAACTATTTGAATTCAAATCAATAAATGTTGGCGCCGATCTTATGATCTTGATGATAAGATCGTATTAGAATATTCAATAGATGTCTACATTTTGATTACTTTTATTAAATTAGAGCTCAAATGATCTTGATGATCTGAAAATTTTTTGATGTACATGATATTCTTAATATTCATATTTACTTGGATGAATTTTCTTTTAACATATCCTTGACCTCTAAAGTTCTTATATAACTGCCCATCACATAAATTTTGAGCCAAAAGAGAAGTTCAAATTGGCTCAAAATTCGCCCGAGCCTACTTGGATTCGTGCTTCATCTCTCGAGTTGAATCCTATCATGATCAACCCATTTATACCCACCAAAATTACCTTGAACCCACAACCAACCTATAAATAACTCATCCTCATCCTTTTGTTGTGTTTAAATCCTTTGTATTGGCAGCTAATAATATCAAAGTCCCGTTGTTAATTATTAGTAGTTGGGTCATACGTTGAGTTGGTTGACATATATTTACATGCTATCTTGTTCACTCTAACCATTAAGTACTCAACAAACAGAGTAAACATGGTCGTAGGGCTGTGAATTTAATTTGACCGAAATTTGATTCAAATTTCTTATCGAATAAAAAAAACGAGTCAAGCTACGAACTAAAATTTTGGATTGAATTTTTTTCAAGCCAACTCGAGCTCGGCTCGAAATCGGATCATTAACTACCCTACTGATGTGAGGGCTCTGAATTTAGTCTGAAGATAGTTAATCACTTGAAATTTGATTTCAATTTTGGCTAGAATCGGGATCAAATCAAAATAAATTAGTCGAGCTATAAGCCATAATTTTCGATTGAATTTTTTTCAAGCTGATTTCAAGCAAATCCTAACTCAACTTGAATCGAATCATTAACAGCCCTACTGATGTTAGGATTATGAATTTAGTTAATTTAGCTTGAATATCCTTAATCGCTCGAAAATTAATTCAAATAGGATCAAAATTTTTTCGAGCCAATTTTGACTACTAGTTCTATAAGTACGAAAATTCTTATAAAATTAATTTAAACATATATATATATATATATATATATATAATTTCTATTCATAAAAAAAAAGATGGCCGCACAGCACAGCTGTATCCAGCAGAGAAGCGCGAATCTTCCGGACCCGGAAAGATACAAAGACAAAGACCTCTTTTAAATTTTGGCGCTTTCCTCCCCTTGTCACAATTGCAGTACCATCGCATAAAATTATGTATAT
>NW_018164783.1:262225-280667 GCF_001263595.1 Phalaenopsis equestris | reverse complement strand
CAAATCCTCGAGATTCTTTACATTATGATACCACCAAAATAACGCTGTGGTACGACCAAAATAACACCAAATCCTCAAGACATTAGCTTTACATTATGATACTACCAAAATAACACTGTGATACTACCAAAATAACACCAAATCCTCCAGATTCTTTACATTATGATGCCAGATACTATCAAAATAACATCAAACCCCAACTAATATTTCCTAAATAACACCACATCCCACCCAACCGAAACTTAGCGTTAAAACTCATCCAAAAATAGAGCAAACTTCATTAGCAATAAAATAACTCCTTAAAACCTAGAACTGTATTCAAACATCCTTCGTTAAAAAAATCTACCTGTCGATGCCCTTCTGCCGCATCTAAACTCTGCTCCACCTCATTATTCTCGGAAATATTCTGAGATTTCGTCTCATTGTTATGATTCTCAGAAGTATTTTGAGATTCCACCAACATTTCTTCGTCGAAATTTTTTTCCATCGAACCAGCTCCAGCGAACATGAGCGAAAAAATGAGAATATACCAGATACCAATACCCTAAAGCAGACAAAATGTCACTTTCTTCTGTTGGCGGGAATCGAAAATGACAAAAAAGCGCTTTTTTTTGTTTTGGGCGGGATCGGGTCGGGTCGGAATACATGAAAAAACTTATTTTTAAGCTGTAAAGCCACGTGGAATCGCATTCCACGTGGCAAATTTTTATTCGGTACCGCATGTAAGGCTTCATGCGGTGCACGTACCGAATAAAAATTCCTATAAAACAATCTTTGCTTAATGCCCAAGGAATTTTTGAGACAGCTACATTTTTTTATAAATATGAAATAATTAAAAAAAACTGTAATAAATATTTAAAACAATTTTTTTTTCCAAAAAATGTAACATAAATTTTCTCATAATTACCTCAATTCAATAAATTTGGCGGTTAAAATCAATTTTCTACCACAAAATTTTCTAAAAAGCAACAAGAAATTAGGCTTCGTTTGAGAAGATGATCAAGCGTCATCCCGTCGCGCAAGGAGAGAATATTACATCAAGACTCCTAACACAGTTTGCGTTCGGAGTCCAATGGTGGGGCGCCACGTGTTAAATGGGCCCCATTGTAATACACTGGTATTAGTCGGTGTTAAAAAGGGTGGAGTCAACTTGACACGTGGCACCCCACCATTAGACTTTGAATGCAACAGGAGTTCTGATATAATATTTTTTTCTCACACAAGAGTCTCCGAAAGTTATTTCGCAAGAACAGCAATAAGATTACCATTTTAGATGGCACGTAGGCTCCTTTCCACGAACAGGGCTTTTGAAAGAACTTCACCGAACAACGAAACTCTATCAAACAAAAGCTCCTTCAAACCAAGCCTAATACTCAAATAGAGTTGTGCTGAAAGACTGAAAAGCAAGGCAGTAAAAAAGCTACTCCAAAAGACCCTTTGGAAAACAGATGTATGCTGATGCATGACTACAGCTAGTGAATTTATATATGTGGCAGGCAGTTGCAAGGCTTGCCATTATTTCAAAGAATTAATGCTGAGATTATCAACTACAAAGGTACACATGAGCCACATTGATATCTCATAATTGTCCCATCTCTCTCCAAAACTAAATAAAGAATCAAACTCCTCAGCATCCATCCATAATCCAAAGAACAAACTACACATGGTGAGCCCAATCTTCTCCTGGTCCAGTTAACCAGAGCAAAGAGCAAGACTTCCCAGTAAAACCAATAAAATAACAAAAATTGCAGCACTCCCTCATGTTTTCTATCTACAGAAATAACAATATCAGTGCTCAGTTGCAGTCCAACCCACACTCCTCCAGCACTGGACCATCTGATTTCGGCAGGAACGGATCAATCCGAACCCACAAGAGCGAAAAGATCGAAGCAAGAAGAATGGACCACACAATTATGATCGTCGGCGTCCTATTTTGCCTGCCTACCAAACCTTTAAGGAAAGGATATAAGTGCACAATCACCCAAAAGGCAAAGAAAAGCCTGCCAAAAAGAGGCCCCCATGATTCATATCCATTGTTTATGGCATTGGAAACGCCAGCGACAACGCCAATCATGTTTATGACAAGCAATGTCGTCGGCGGGATGAGTAACGTAGTCCACTTGAAAGTATAGAGTTCAGAAAACTCTTCGTCGTCGCCTGCCTTTGATGTCACAGTAAAGTTTGTGTCTATACCAGCCAGAACTTTAAGAAGACCCTGAAACACAGCAAATAGATGGGAAGAAACACCACCAATGACCCAAAACTGCTCATTCCTCCACCAGTCATCAATACCAATGCCACTCCATCTCATCTCAAGGATACTTGTTGCAAAAATGCTAATGAAAAGGGAGATAAACCACAAGCTGGCTACATTGCTCAGCTGCCAACATGACAAAAGAAGTTCAGTTTGAATGTAAGATTTCATTAAAAATGTGAATTTTTGAAAGCTGATGCTGATATCATACCTCAGGAGTGATGAATTTTCCAGTGAGCAAGCAAACAGCAGGCAAGGAGCAGTAAGCCAATAGCGGAATCGACGTAAAAGGATAAACAGTTGCATTTATGTAGGAAAATCGTTCGAGCCACTTTAGCCCACCGCCATAACCATACCATAATGGGCAGTGCCTGCTAAAGAAAATTTCTACAGAACCAAGAGCCCACCTAAGGACCTGGTGGAGACGATCGGATAGATTGAGGGGAGCGGAGCCTTTGAATGCAGGCCTAGGAGGTATGCAATAGATGGAACGCCAGCCATGACAGTGCATCTTAAATCCTGTCAAGATATCTTCTGTGACGGAACCGTAGATCCATCCAACCTATACATAAGAGGAAAATAAAAACTTCATGAGGCAATCTGAGCCAAGCAGCTCATTTTCTGTGCAATCTCAGGTTTTAATCCCTACCTCTTTTCCCCAGTCAGTTTTGTCCTCATATCCACAACTAATAACATGGATAGCTTCCTTTAAGAGTGATGCAGGAGAAGCATTTTTCAGTGTTCCTCCATTCTCCAATATAGTAGAGGCAACAAATACTGGTGATTGCCCAAACTTCTTCTCCAACTTCTGTTCTGACATAATTGCTGGTTTTTTACTCTCATTTCCTGTTTATGTCGCTTGAATCAATTCAGTGGGAGCAAGAAAAGAACATTTTATGCATGTTACAAAAAAATATAACATAAATACAAACATACCTTCAATTCCCTCCTCTATTCCCATCAAAGCTAATGCAGGCGTGCTATTCTCTCCCATCTTTGGAGTTTTCATCATCTTTCCTTGCTTGGTTTTTGAATTCTTCTTCTTGTTGTTGTTGGTCCTCCCAAAGCAGCAGCACCAAGTCGGAAAGCAGTTGCAAGTTCTTCTAAGTGGTTTCTTCACTTTGGGAGCATCAAAACCATAGAATGCTTGTCGCCGGAACACACACCCAGTTCCAACATAAATTGGCCCTTGAATCCCATCAAGCCCTTTCATGTTTATCTATAACAAAACACTTAGGGTCAGCTCTCATGTAGTGAAGAAGCAGAATTCAATAAGAATGCACATACTTACATCAAAGAACACGATGTTTCGGTTGGCATACCGATCGTGACGATCAATACCATCAAACCTCTGTGGAAATTGTACGTAACACACCCTCTTCCCAACTAGTGGATCCATCATGAAACACATTGCTTCTCTGATAGCCTTACTGTTGTTGAAGTAGTGGTCACAATCCAAGTTCAACAAATAAGGCGCATTTGTAAGTACAGCAGATACTCTAACCTGTTGCAGAAAAACGGGAGTTTTTATATCTAAATATGTCATACTCTGGGTCTGAAAGACGCCGACATTATGGGGCATGATGAAGGAATAAAAAACCCTATTTTGTACTCAAAAGAGAAAGTTCATATGCAAGTTGGCATGAATACATCATCAAAGAACTCTGTATTCCATACCAGAGCATTCATAGCACCAGCCTTTTTATGGTGATTGAACCCTGGCCTCTTCTCTCTAGAGACATAAACCAAGCGCGGTAGCTCATTTCCATCCATGTCATGTCCACCACTTTGGCCCAAAAAGACCTAAGAGTTTGGAGGAGACTGAAATTTAACTGGAAACGCCAGAAAGAATGAAATTTTAAGGAAAAAAAAGGGTCACAATGTCAGAAGGTCAGACCTGAATCATTCCAGGATGATCTCGAACACTATTTCCAGGCCATAAGGTCCCATCCTGCATTGTCCAACCCTCCTCAGGAACCTTCTGAGCTTTCGCAACCAAAGCATTGATTCGAACTTTGAATTCTTCATATTCTCTCTGCAGAAAGTAACATATGTATGTCTCTTATAGAGTAAAACAAATTTTTACTTGGACAATTCTTTCAGGAATATTCTCTCACCTTCATCGCTCTTCGCTCCTTAACAAATGATGGTAGAACTTTATCCTTCAAATAGTCCATCTTCTGTTGAAAATACCACTCCGGTGCTCTGGGCTCAATTTTGAATTTCTTGCAGAATGGAACCCATTTTTTTGCAAATTCTGATGTTTCGGACAATGCTTCGAATGTGAGCATTGCAGCACCATCATCGGAAACATAGCAAGAAACTTTGTCAACTGGATAATCTACAGCAAGGATAGAGAGGACTGTGTTTGCTGTGACCAATGGAGGTTCCTTCATAGGATCAACAGTACTGACAAATATGTCAATAGGGTCCAGTTGAGAAGGTAGACCTTCTTTATCATACCTGAAAATAGAATAAAATAAATCCACATAGATCAGTTGATGATAGGATTAAGGTGTAATAGCCCGAACTCCACCCATGTAGATATTGTCCGCTTTAGCCTAATGGCCACAAGGTACAATAATTTTGGTGTAATGGTTGAAGTTTATCAAAAACTCTGAAGCTAAGTTTACTCGTATAAGAGCATTCTTGGGATTGGCGATCTCTGGGGAAGGCCATTTTGTCAAAACAAACAATAAATCAATGAGTGAGAGTTCATGCTATTACAAAAAGTGCAGAAGAAGAGCAATAAAGTTTTATGATGGCTGGTTTTACTCAACCTTAATGACAATCTGTCAAGGTAAGTCTCCCTCTCAATTGGAATCCATTTTGGGAACTGATCAAGAATCCATGAAACAGCAAACCAAATTTCACAGATAACTGAGATGAGCCACAATGCATAGGCATCCGGCACGGGATGTGTGACCCGGTAATGAAAAAAAAATCCAACAATAACTAGCCGTATTATGATGATCATTCTATATGGATTAATTTGGCTAGAAGATATGGGAAGTTTTCGCGATAGCGGCTGGCGTGCTTCATCCATTCTGTCTCAAGACAAGTTAGAAATTATATCAAGTGAAGAAAAGGAAAACTTTTTGCCAAATTTAAACTCCAAGTAAATCTATAATTCTTCTACATGAATAAGTGTTATTTAATAAAATCAACATTTAAGCGCAAGTTGGCTGAACTATTGGAAGACAAAAAAGTGATCTTACAATGGCCCATCACCATCATTATCCCAATCCTTGGCACCGTTTTGATTTCTCATCTGTAACTGGTCTTGTTTCTGCTTCCAATTCTTCATTCTCTCCTTCCAAGCAATGCTTCCGTAACCATATGCAGCAAGATCCTTTGAAGGATCCATGGATCTTGGCTGTGCTGCAAAGAAAAAAAATTGAACAAAAATTCATCAACAAAAAAAAAACAAAAAAAAAAAACTTTTTTTTCTTAAGAAAAACTTCAATTTGAAGTTCTAAAAAACTCAATTTTTATAAAATTCATCAATCCAATGCAAGTTCAGATATAAATACCAGGAAGACTGGGGTCGAAATATGGAAGGGGGTGGATCCTCCTACCTCCACCTCCCATGAAAGAAGGAACAAGAGCATGCTGTTCTGGCGGGATATCATCAACCTGCAATCAAACAAAAACGATTAATACTTAATAAGACTAATAACTAGGAACTAACAAAGAGCAAGATCAGATTTTAATATGATAAAAGGCGATCATGATTTTCTTATCTATAATAGCAAAAACAACTAGAGATTATAAGACTGAATACCATTTGGCCATTGGTGAGTAAAGGAATTTGAGGCATGGGATGAAATGGTTGAGGTATTTCTACAAATCCTCGGCCATAGCTCATATGCCCCTGCATCATGAACTCAGCAAGGTATTGCCCATCCTTCTTTTCCCTCCCAACAAAATTGAACTCATTCTCAAGATCATCAACATCATCCTCTTCTTCATCTCCGGCAACTCGAGCACAACCTGCACATTAATCACAAAAAAAAAAAAAATTTAGTAAGCTCAAAAAGGCTACACAACCTGCACATTAATCACAAAAAAAAAAAAAATTAGTAAGCTCAAAAAGGCTACAAAAGTACCAAATCCTAAAGAGAAAGCATTTACCCTTAAGACGCTTGAACCTGGTTTTGCATTGTGGACAGACCTGGCTTCCTTCTCTGCGTTCATACTCATAGCAGGTGCAGCAAATGGGGAAAGCACACTCATTGCAGGCGACGAAGAGATCTCCATCCAAGGTGAGCCCAACGTCGTCGCCACAAATATGACATCTTTCACCGCTGAGATGCTCCAATGGCTTTGGCTGCAAGAAAATTACAAAGAAAAGATCAAATCTTGTCTACTGTAAGAAAAGGGAGCGAAAAATAGCTGCTTAGCTGTGGAAGATGGAAAATTGAATGCTTACTCCCGGCTCTCCATCGCGACGGATAACGACGAGCTCGTTTCTATTGTGAGAACCAGCGACCAGCCCGGCATTAGCCTCCATTGTTTTGCCTCCCCGGATCTAACCCAGCTGGAAAAATCCAACCTTCGAAGATTTAAAGAAGAAAGGTGGCTCCTTTTCGGGTGTCAATGGCGGAAGCGGATCAAATCGAGTTCAACCATCAGAAAACAAGTCGAAAGTGAATGAGGGAAGCACTTGGGCTCCTCTCTCTCTCTCTCTCTTTCTCTCTATCCCCCTCCCTCACCCTCCGTTTTATTCCTTGCTTCCCTCACATCCAGCTTAAAACAGAGAAAAATAATATAAATCCCAACTTCCAGTAAAATGAATGCCCAAACTCAACAAGAATACAGCAACTTATACAAATAAAAAGAGAAAAAACTAAGGTCTGTGCTTAAAAGGCCGGTGAAGGTGAGAGGTTTAGCTCAGAAAAATAAACTAGTGCGACAGTTGAAGCATCTCCAGGAAGGAACAGCACAATCCTCCTCGGTCCCCCACCATTTTTCTCTCTTTCCTCTCCAGATATCACAGTGCGCTACTTTTGCTCTGTACCCGTCTTACCCTCCCACTCGTTCCCCTTTATCACCATTTCCGCCGACAGCTAATTAGCCAAATAAACCAATCTTACAACGCATAGAAAACGATGAGAGACTGATTACTTCTATATATGAAAAAGTTCGGATTTTGACAGATGGGGTATGAAAATTCAGGAGATAAAACAATGCTGAGGAATATAAAGCTAGCAAGCAAGCAAGAGGAGGATAGTGCAAGCAAAAGGAAAAGGAAGTTATGAAACAGTAAGTCAGAAAAAAAATGGTGAAAAATAGGGATTGTAACGCAAGCCAAGAGAAGTAGCACGTTCTGGCCGCAGTGGTGACAGTTCAGCGGCCCACGCGTTTCAGAGCTCATTTATTTCTTTGGTGAAGTTTCATTTGAAGCTGTTTTTGTTTTTAATGCAATTAAATTAATACAAAAATTTTTAATTTTTTTATGTATCATCCATAATTTAATTAGCATTTGGAGTGTTTTATTGTGATCTATAATTCTATATAAATAAGAGGGCATTTATGCTCTTATCAGTGCCACCTAATTTTATGTATTTATATATCTAGTGTTTAAATTTTTATATATTTTCCTAGCATAAAAATTTTTTATATCTCTTCAAAAATATTATCATTATTTTAAGTGAATACATCTATTGATGCATGATATCAAAATATTATAAATATGAATATCAGATTTTTAGAGTATGATATATAAAACATAAAAAATATGTGGCAGGTATGTAACTTTTCATAGGAAAAATAATAATATTTATTCAAGTCAGTGGTTGACAATATGTCGGTCGGATCGTTTTTACGACTTTTAAGGTGAGAGGATGGAAGTCTTGGGAATAATTATATTGACGGCCACCTGAGGAGAATGTGACAAGCAATTTACCTGCATATAAGACTTCATGATGGTTGGCTCGCCGTCGACTTACAACGTCATTTTCAGTCGGCTTCTACACGATGACTTCAAAATTATGGTCTCAACATACCACGTAGCGAAAAAGTTTTGCGATGATGAGGAAATCATCATCGCTCTAGAGAACCAAGAGCAGTCTCGGACATGCAACCTCCTGAAGGTCTGAAACATGGAATAGAAGATGTTTGATCTACAAAACAAACATGAAGGGATCTTGATACCAGCGAGACCACTTTTGAAATCTCTATTGTTGATGAGGAGCCAAGCAAAATTTTTTTTATAAATGAAAAAGTTTAATGCAAGGTCGAAGGGTTTATTAATCCAAACCCTTCAGGAACACCAAGATGTTTTAGCTTAGTAAGCCACTGAGATGTTGTGATACCGGTCAATATCACATGTCATTAACTAAACGTGGATCCTACCACTCGACCAAGAAGCTGAAAATAAGGTCTTCTACAATGACCTTGACCAGACCAATTTAGGTGGAAGTGCAGAAACTCCAAGAAGTTGGATAAATCTCTAAGGTGTAGTACCTGGCCTGTGTCTTGAATGTGGTGATGGTGCAAAAGGCAAATAATTAATGGAGAATGAGTGCAGACTTTGCAAATCAACATCTCGAGCTCCCACTTCACGTGCTTCTACATCACAGGGTCAGACTTCTGAATCTGCTTCTCAGTCACAACTATTGCAAAGGATTTTGGATAACATTAACTACACTGCGAATAAGGTATTGAATTTAGAAAATTTTGTAGAGCATATGGATGGATACATGAAAAGGCATGGTGATTATGAGGGAGAATACAACTTAGCAATGGAAAACCTCATGAGAGGTAATCAAGATGTGGTATGTCCTCAATATCCAAGATATCCACCATATGAGCCTGCAACTCCTTGGCATAGTGATGAGAGTGATGCAGAGGATTAGGATGATTAGCTTGGATCTATAGTTTTGTTTGATTTTTAGTTTGTTTGTTGTTGTGAACTGTGGATGGTGCAGTAATTATGTATTTTTTGTTATGTTTTCAGTTGTTATTTTTAAGACTGTTAGTTTTTGTTGTGATCTGTTAAGTAGACATTACTGTGATGTATTTGTGTTTTTATGAGTAGTTATTATGTATGTGTGGTAGTAATTATGTTAATTGTGTTACTTATTGTAGTTAGTTAGTTTGTGTTGAACTTAATTTTAGATCTTAGAAAGGTTTAGAATATAGCTAATTTTTTTTTACTTAAAAGCTGCATGTTTAAAATTTTCAAATTACTACCATATATTTTTTTATGTTGTAGTCATGTATGTTTGTTAATTTATTTGTTTGTTTTTATGTTATACTTCACTGCATAGAAGTCTAATGAATCTGTATATGTCAAGTAAATTAAAATTTGATCAATTTAATTTTTACTCTTGTTTTTAAGTTTTGTACTTACATAATTAAGATGTAAAAATTCTTGCTAGCTTGTTATTTTTAGTTTTCATTCCTACCAATATTTATATGAGATGCTAAAATGTTTTATTCTATTTTTTATTCTATTAAAAATTCAAGTGGGGGGGGGATGAAAATTTTTCTAAAAACTAGAAATTTATTTGTTCTCACATGTATTTCAAATAAATTTTATTTTGATTTAAATAAAAATGATCATGTATATGAAGTTATATTAGAGAAGTAATATTTTGAATATAGAAATGAGTAAGAGAATTTAGTTAAAATTTATAGTAATGAAGAAAAACATAAAGTTAAAAATTTTTACTGTGGAAAATGCTAAGTATAGTGTAACTATCTTTAGTAGGAAAATTTGTATTTTTGAAAAATTTAGAAGATTTAGACTTTTATTTTCAAAACTTAAATTTCTTTTATTGAAAGTATTTTTCAAAAACTAATTATTATGTTTTTTAAGTAAGTGAAATATATCAACTTTTTGGTTTAGGAAAGGAAGAGTGGAATTCAAAATCATTAAAAACTTATCCAGATATAATAAACATTGCCTGAAAAGTAGAAAAATAAAAAAGAAAAAGAAAAAGAAAAAGAAAAAGAAAGAGAAAAATAAGTGAAAAAGAAAAAAAAATTGGAAAAGGGAGGAGAAGCTTGAGGATTAGTGCCTAAACAAAAATTGATTCCATATCTGATCTTTCTAAAGTATAAGACTTGAGGAACTCTTAAGCTTAAAGATATAATATAGTAAGTAAAATTATGCTTAATAAAAACTTTTAAGTGGAGATTATAAAATGTTTAAACTCTATATTTAGAGAATCTACAATATTTCTAAATTAGATAAAAACTCATATTTTCATATTTCTTAACATAAAAATTTCTAAACTCTAAGTTGGATTTATTTACTAATATTTTTTTCTAAATTGGACTACTATATTTCTACATCAAAATTTTAGTAACTCCTAAAGAAAGTCATATACATCATCTACTTATTTAGTTTCTAAAGATTGAAGGGTCACTTGAGGACAAGTAACATTTTAAGTTTGGGGAATTTTGATACACCTAAAATACATAGTATTTTTATATAAATTTTATACCTATTTTTGTGATATTGTGCTTTAATAAAAGGTATTTGTTTATTTCTCTTTTAGGTACAATTAAATGGATGAAAAATGCTAAAAGAAGTGAAAAAAATGGTCAAATTTGGAGAAAAAATGAACTGAGATGCATAAGCGCCCATGACTGGCGCCTAAGCGCCAATTATTCAGAGAAAGTCGGGCCTAAGCGCCAGGTACCCCGCGCTTAAGCGTCAGAAGTAGGTATTTAATGATTTATTGAATTTGAATGAATTTTTTAAGAGGTGTTTGAAGCAACCATTGGTAAAAACGTGGGAAATAGTCCAAGGACATGAAAATTCATTCAATTGGCTTTTGAAAGAATGAACTTCTAGAAGATTCATTGAATGGAGACACGTTTTGAAGAGACACAAAGGAACCCCTTAGATTTTTAAGGGCACATTTTGGATTTTCATAAAAAAAAGACTTGGATCATCAAATAAAAAAGGATAACCGTTATACATCCGACAACCACCATTCATCTTAGTAACCGCCGCCGCCGGCCACTTTTTATGTGAGCGTTAGTTTGTATTGTGAGTGAAGGAAGAGAAATTAAAGGATCTTCAAGACATTTGATGGAGAAGATTTAAGTGTTTATCTTTGTGACTACATTTTGTTTTAATTTAGATTTCTTGTTTGTGTGCATGATTTCTACTTTGTGCATCTTGTTTGTGTGCATGATTTCTACTTTTAAACTCATGTGCAGTTGTGTTTTCTTTATCTTTTCTCTTAAAATGATAAGTGATTAAGTATTTAAAGAAAGTTGTGTGAAGTATTAAACTTCCATGTTGAAGGAATTTATGATGATTTGAAACTTTGTACTTCATTTTCTTATTGATTTGGCCAATTAAGATGTTAATACCTGTTGCGAGAACATGTAAGATCTGAGATGGTCCAATTAAGATGTTAATACCTGTTGTGAGAACATGTAAGATCTGAGATGGTATTGTCTCAATAAAAAAAAAGTTAGAATCACATATTGATTTCATGAATGAGAATGTAGTTCATGGGATTGAGTGCAAATAAATAGAGAAATAAATTTTTCAATGGTGTATAATTAGATGACTTTAGAGTGACAGGCTAAAGCACTCAATTTGATTTATAACTTTAGGTTTTGATACGAGAAGTTAGCCCTCAAGTGGAAGGAGAAGAGGGAACTCTAGAGTGAGAGCTAGTATATTCCGTGCCTAGAAAGTCTTCAGAAATCGATCTTCAAGACTATTAAAACTATAGATTAGCCAATGTTCTTTATAGCATCTCTAAAACATCTCTAGTAAGGAAAGAATATTATTGCTCCTATTTGACACAACACATTTAGCATACTTCCACAACAAAATTTCTATACTTATTACTGATTCATGATAAGGAAAAAGATATTTTACTTATATTTCATTCATCTTGCAAATATTTAGTTAAGTTAATTAGTTGCTTACTTTATTTTTATAAATAAAAATTACAAAAAGAATTGAATTTTCATTCTTATTATAGTATCTTAAGTTTAAATAAGAATATTTTGCTAAGTAGATTTTTGTTATCTAAATTTTCTAGTTTTATAAAATGGATATTGTTAGTTTTTTTGTGGTTTGATATTCAAGGCTTAATCAAAAAGTATTTTATTACTTGATAACGATACATAGATTTGTGTAGTATCTCATATTTAAATATTATAATTATATTCTTATTTACTTCTTAGTAAAAAAAATCACCCAGTTTTTGTTTTGGATCAAGTTTTTGACTTTATTGCAAAATAGGAATCTCTATTAAAAAAATTAAGCATATAATCACATACATCGCATTTTACATCTATATAGAAAGTCGAGATCAGGATCGCATCGAGGAATCAACGAAAGCCAACCAGTTGTGTTGTAGTCGATGACAGAAGCATGAATTAGAGTTATTGATATATTCATATATCTTAATTAGAAAGCAAAAAAGTATAGAATATGAGATTTTAAAAAAAGATGCATTTAATTATATACAAAATGATAAAAGTGCAAGAATTAATAATGAAGATACTAATATTCATATACAAATATTAAAGAAAAGACATATTGAATATAACATGTTTACATAAGATGGTCAATATGATGACCCTGATAGACTAAATAATTTTTTTGGAGTAATGACATGACAAAAGTTTGCTATGACTGCTTCAAAGATAAAATAATTTTTAATATAAGTTAACGACTTAATAAGTAAAGTTTAGTTTGTGTTTTTTTTTTTTGTTTTTATAAGCACTCTCAAAAATATTAGATTAAAAAAATATTATGTTAGACAAGGTAATAAAGAAGTTGAACAATATACGTCAGACAACTTGAAGAATTTATCAGGTGATTCTAAACTAATACTTGGGGAATTCACCTCCATTAAAAAAGTCTATAAAGAGAAAAAAAATATATTGAAAATGATGATATGCGCTAAAAGAACCAGCTAAAATGCGACTAAATGGTATTTCCAATACAAAATTGAAAGTACATTGGAAGAGAGTATATATATATATATATATATATATATACACGAGTAATCCTTATATTACTTATTTAAACCTTTTTGTTTAGATAATTCACTACTCACTTGATGTTATTGTAATATAAAATAAAAATAAACAAATAATGTTTGAAGAGCATGAAGAGCCACCGACAATATTCACTTTTCAACTATGCCCCAATATTTAAAAGAGGTATTTTTATAATAAAATTAATATTTTTTCAAGATTTTGTTATCGAGCATTAATGATGATTTATATGAATTCAGTTCATCTTCTAGCATAATATGATTGTCAATGGGGCACACCAAATTAATGATGGATATTATTGGTCGAATGAATTTTTTAATATTATAATTAATAAATAAAGCATAACAATATGGTCGCATTTTTTATGCACTATAGAATGATTCCTAAATTAAACTAACATTTTTAATAAATTTTATTAATTATTGACGAGTGTAAATTCAAAATTTCTTTATGTATAATTGTGTTTATTGGTTGTATTTAAATATTTGTTTACTTAAGATCAACATGAAAATGAATACAACCGATACAACATGACTGTACTAAAAAAAGGGAATCATAATTCACGCAGTAAAGCAATTGGGATAAAAAGAAAATATTTTTAAATAAATATTACTTTTACGAAATATGAACTTAATAATTTATTTTTTTGCAGTTGTTATGTCATGGTTGTACTTTTTTATTTTTAATCTCGTGCTCAGGAAATGCAAAAGTATAAGTAATAAACAAAGTTGTACACAACAAATACAGAAGTGATGGTTAAAAAAATCTTCATTAAAAACTATAACTTTTTAAATTTTCATATATTATTGACAAGGGAAACTTCATAATTTTATTATATACAACCATTTTGTATTATTTGTAATGATATATATTTTTCCAAATTATGAAGGATGAATTTATCAATACAAGCAATACAACATGATTTTACCATTCAAAGAGATGCATAATTTGATAATGTGAAAATTTTTTATGATAAGACTTAAAAGTATTAATTTTTATTTATTTGAAATCATGTCATGTAGTTATTATTTCTCTACACACCCATGTTGTATTGATTGTTGATGCAACAAAGCTTACCGTAAAGTAAACAAGTTGTACAATGCAAGTATACATGTAAAACAATATGCAGTTTAAGAGTTCGTGCATCGATCCCATGAGAAAATGTTTAACAAGTTTTCATGCTGAAAAATCTCTATTTTACTAATTTTGTGAACTTAGTTGGTCGTGATTGAAAATGAGGTTTAAGTCCTAAAATTATAATAAAAGCATATGAGATCGAAGGTAGTAGAAAACAAAACAAAAAAAAAAAACAAAGAAAATCTATGAAGCTTTTTAACAGTGATGGGGCTTGTGCCTCTGTAATTCAGGGATAATGGTGGATCGTGGTGTTCATAAATAGTTTCCTATGTGATAATTATCAACTGAGGATAACAAGTACTTATTATGTCTATGTCCAGGTCAAAAGAAAACTGTTATTCATGATGTCGAGACTCTCTCAATTCCCATAACATTCCGCAAGAACATTTCGATCCAAAGAAAAGTTGCAAAATCCTACTGGAATATGTCTATCCTGTAAGGATTTTATAGTTAACCCTTTCATTTCCACTATACAACATTTAAAGTTCATCGCTTCATCAAACATTTTCACATCTTAGTTGGCCAGACTAGGAATAAATGAAATTCAAAGCTTAACCAACAATATAGACCTTGAAAGTAGAGAAAATGCTACATGAAAAATATCTAAAAAACAACGATAAAAACTACTACACTTACATCACAGAGACATGAAAAGAGTTTAGTCATGCATTGTAGAGAAAACCACAAACAATGAATACATGAAGATCTTCATTGCAATATACAAAAAACAGTTAACCATACAGTAAAGACTTGCCCTTTCGACAAGAGTTGTGTCTCTCCCTCTCATACAAAAACTCTCTCAAACTTAGAAGAACTCATAGTGGAATACCCAGCCATTGAATATTTCAACCCAAGAAGATGGAGAAAACCGAAGGGAAACACCTAAAACCTCTCATATTCTCAGCCTCCAATAGTCCCAAATCTCCATTTCTTTCTCAAGAAGCCCCAAAAACATTCTTATATCATAATCTACGAATTTGGTAATAAAATTTCTTTCCAAAATGATTTCCCACTTCTTTGAGCGGTCACACCGAAAAAGTGTCATGGTCATACTTGGTTTCTAAATCAGGTGACGTGGTCATGCTTGATCCCGGTGTGGACACACCCGATGCCAACGTGGTTACGTTGCTTTCAGGCCTGATCACGCCGCTTAAGACCGCTTTTTTGTTGGTTTTTCTCGTTTTAAATTGCTCGTATTCAACACCTATAAATTGCACAACTTCAACAAAAATCTTTCTAAGAAAATAATAGATAAAATGCATGGTAAAGTGTAAGTAAAATAACATAAAATTGGTGTATGTGAGTTGCACAAAGATCTTTTTTCTCACTATGATGGGGAATTATATCGGTAAAATTGATGCACCACGATTGTAATGAAGGGAGAGATTCATAATTTGACCCTGTGAAAAATATTACTAAAAAGTTTTCATTTTCTAATATAAGGCTTGTATTATTAATTTTTTTGTTTTTTTTATAATGGCATATAATTATTATTCCCTTACACAATTATGTTGTATCAGTTATGTTTGTGTGTTTTTCTGTCTTATGTCACAAAAAAATGTATTTATAAAACTGATATAACATTATTGTACCAGAAGGATGGCTGCATAATTGCCATGTATATATTTTTAACTCTATACAATCATGTGGTATCAGTTGTACAAATTATTTTTTCTGCTTTATCATGATAAAGTATATTGTCACAACTAAACACTGTTTCACCAATATAGGTAACTGCATAATTGTCATGTGCATATTTTACCTTTGTACAATCATATTGTATCGATTGTACTGATATTATTTTGATTTGTAATGGATAAATGTATTGATACAATTGATACAACACTGTTGTACTGAAGGGACATGTATTTCTTTTATCTTTGTGCAACAATATTGCATCGGTTGTACTGATATGTTTTTCTATCTCATGATGAGAAAATATATCGATAAAACCGATACAACATTGATGTAAGCAGTGAATACTCGCATAATTGTCATATACCTATTTACATATGTACAATCATGTTGTATCAATTATACTTGTATGTTTTTCCATCTTATGATGAAAAATTATATCGGTACAACTGCAACACTGTTGTATCAAAGGGAGGGCGGGCTGCATAATTGCAATGTACCTATTTTACCTTTGTACAATCATGTTGTGTTGATTGTAATAGTATATTTTTTTCATAATGATGAGAAAATATATTGGTACAATTGATACGACATCGTTGTATCAAAGAGAGGGCTGTATAATTATCATGTACCTATTTTACCTATGTATAACTAAGATGTATCAATTGTATTGGTATGTTGTTCTTCCTTATAAGGGGAAAATATATTAGTGCAATCAATATAACATTGTTGTATTGAAGGAAGGGATGCATAATTGTCATGTATCTATTTTAGCTCTGTATATCTATGTTGTATTTGTTGTACTGGTATGTTTTTTCGATACATCTGATACAACACTTATGAGTAAACTAATAATCAATTTACACTCATCTAGCTCATTCCACTAATATCAAATATTCATCGATTTCTAAAGACACCAACCTTTGCCCGATCAAATTCTTTAATCCTTAAAAAAAATTCTAGCACTTCTCTTCTACAATAGCGATCAATTGTGGAACATACTCTTAAGATTATAGTGAATTCTACTTCATATTGATACACTTTTCTTGCATTTTTCTCCGAGCAGATAGGGGTATAAACCATTCTCTGAATAACTCCATGAACTCCTTCTAACTGATCATCATATTGGGCATGTCCCCTAACTTGTCCTGACACTGCCCACACCATAGCCTTTCAATTTCTCTATCCAACACAAAAATAGCTAATGCCACTCTTCTTTCATGCAGACATCTCATACTATCTAATATCTTTTCAATTCACTTTAGTTAATTTTTTGTTTCAATCAAATATTTAATTCCTTAAACAATGACAAACGTAAATCTTTATGTATCTTAAAGTACTTATCCATCATGATTATATCATATCCGATCGGTTGCGATATGAACTCCTGAATCAGCAGAGTTATTATCGTTACCATTTGGATTGGGACATTTGTGTGCACACTTATGATAGGTTGTGCTTCATCGTTTTCTATCAAACTCTTTTCTTAAATATTTTGGGTATATCTTTACGTTTGCATGGATATAATTATTAACTTGTGTTAACTAAAATTTTTTAATCTTCAATACTATTAATATTTTCTTATATTTAACCTATTGATTCTTTCATCAAAGTTACATTAATTAATCCTAAATCTTGACTCCAATCTCCCTTTTATCCTGATATGATCTGAAACTTAGAATTAACCAATGCGTGCACAAACAGTCGGGCAATAAAAATTTATTTTTCTATATTCATTTTCCATAAATAACATTTAATAAAATAAAAAAACATATAAAAAAATGAAATTCAAGTAATATAATTAAATTTATCTCGTTGTGGGTTGTCAGTGTCTTTAATAAATATTTTCTCTTATATCATTCATTTTTTAATCAATTAAATTAACTTGAAAAATTAACTTTAAATAAGTGTGAGCTAATCAAAGCCAATGAATTCTCACACTTCTAAACTACAATAATATAAGGAAAAAAAATAACATGCATGACAGTTAAGTTTTTTATTAAATCAATATAAATATTTGATAATTTAAGAATATAATGTTATTAGAAAAAAAAATCTTAGTATATCAATAGTATATTTATATCACTTTATAGATGTACAATCATCGTAGGAGCACCGTCTAAAATTTGTAAAAATTAAGGTACTTCGATATCAATATATTTTTATATTTACATGGGCACGTACCTTAGTGTTCCCTTACTAGTATCATAAATGAGTGATTTTATCACAATCAATTATGCACAATCAATCATTCATGTGCTCATTATAATCAACATATTATATATTTATAACATTAACCAATGCATGATAGAAAGTAGCTAAAAATATATAACATTCATAATAATTTGACATATTGAATAAAAAAATAAAAAAACTAAATATGAACAAATAAATAAGAATATATATATATATATATATATATATATA
>NW_018164783.1:223114-262101 GCF_001263595.1 Phalaenopsis equestris | reverse complement strand
GGGGGGGGGGGGGGGGGGGGGGGGGGGGGGGGGGGGGGGGGGGGGGGGGGGGGGGGGGGGTGTTCAGGAACCATCCTGGACACTGCATACTGTTTTTCCAGGTCCCTGTTTGTGCTGTTGATGTTTTAGTAGCTGAACTAATTGTTGTGTATTGGGTCATTACTCTTGCTAAGATGAATCACTGACATAGTTTACTTCTTGAGGGGGACTCTGAGGTTCTTCTACAGATGCTGCAAGATGGAAGGCAATCCTCTTGGTGCCATGTACAATGGGTTAAGAAGATCCTTTCCATGCCGTCTGGTCTAAAGGTTCAAATGTCTTTCATTTACAGGGAAGGGAACAAATCTGCCAATTGGTTTGCCAGGAATGGTCTGTCCTCATTTGAGAGTCTTGTTTTGTATTCTCCACCCCCTCCCCCCTCTTCAATTTTTGCTGGTGGGAGATGCTTTACATGCTCCCCATCTAAGAGTTATAACCTGATTCCCACATTAATGATATGAAGCTAACAGAGAGGAGAACCATTGGCACTGTGGAGTGGTTTTGGAGTATTTTTTTTCTGTTTGGTATACTATTGGTTTGGATACATGTAATTTTGGAGATATTTTTTCCTTATCTTTTTTGTGTGGAGTTGTATGGAGGATAAAGGAACCCCTAGGATTTGGGATCCTCTTTTTCTCCCAATTTTGTAATATCCTTTTTTATTTCAACATGTAGGGAGCCATGAGTCGCTCTTATATATGTATATATATATATATTAAAATAAATTATGTATAAGTATCATTAATTTATATAAATCAATTAAAATAATTGTTGTATAAGTATCATTAACTACTAATGCAAAATAGTTGGGAAAAATAAAATATAACTATAAATTGAAAGTACGAGTACTAGTTTGATGTTGGTATATATATATATTAAAAGGAATGACCAAAGGCTATTAGACCAGCCCCGACCATCTCTAGGTGTTAAATATTTGAGTACCACACCCTACACATGAGGGTAATTGAACCCGTGGCCTGAGGGGACTTGTGAACTTCAGAGAGGCAACTCTACCAACATGCCAAGGAACGCACACACACACACACACACACACACACACACACAGATGGCTTCAATCATGACTTGACAGCCAGCAACCCAAACCCTCAACGCCACCGCCTCCTTCCTCCTCTTGCATGCGAGCACAACATCACTACCTCTTTGACTAGGGCTAAACCCGAACCGGCTCAGTTACTCTTAATGCACGCACGAGTCTCCACCTCCTTCAACTTCTTCTTCTTCTCCTCTTTCGATTTCTACTCATTCTCCCATCTTCCTTCACCACAGACAAACCACTTGGCTATACAGGTAAGTTTTTTGAAAATTTTTAGGGCAAGTCTCACATTCTTTGTTTCTTAACCCCCATGCTTTCTTTTCTCTCTATTCGACTCTTCATTTCCTCCCTCTCTCTTCAGCTCTTTGTTTCCTATCCCTCAGTAACTGAAATTGGATGTCACATGGTTAAAAAGGGGGTGTTGGAGGCGAGGATTTTAGAGGGGAAGATGATATAGGGTTGTGGTTATAATTTATTTTTATTGAAGTTTAGTTTATTAATTTAACTGATGAATAATTAATAATTAATTCAAAAATTGTTAAATTAATTATAATTAGATAAATTTATATGTAATAACTTAATAGTTAATCAGTGAATAAAAATAAAATTTAAAATTTATATTATTTTAAAAAAAATGAAGTAATTTTTAATTAATATGATTAAAAATTTATTAATAATTGATTATTGTTAAATTATTACTCACCAAATAATTAATTTATTTAGTGAATAATTAATTACTAATTAGTAGAATAAATAAAATTTCAATTCAATTTAATTGAAATAATAATAATAATAAAATAATCAAAATTTAATTATGATTTTTTTATTCTAACCACCATACAAATCTCTTAAATCCTGACAGAGGTTTTCAAACAATATGATATGATTTTACTGAATTTATTAACTTCGCTCTTAAATAATTTTTGAGATTTAACCTTTCAAGGATTTAGTAAGTTCAGATCTATACGATATAAGGGTGTTTAGGTGCAAGTAGAATTTAGAGTTAATAATATAAATTAAATCTGAAAATCATAAATCCCACCTCTAATTTGGGTTTAAGAAGGATAGAATATTCTAAATAAAAATCCATGTTCATAAAATTCATACATTTTTATGTTTAGCTAAATTTTTTAAATTGATCCAAAAATCCAATTAAATGTCAATATCAAACCATCCTAATTCCTAAATGTTACTAACAATTCTATTCTCTTGCCAAAGAGCCCGTAAAACAGCCCGGTGACTCGTGGAATTTAGGGCACTTCAGCGGCGGGCGATAGCTGCGACTCCTGGACGCAACGAGCGAACGGCAAGTCCCTCCTTTTCATTGATCCCTCGATTCCGTCGCCGGATTTGATATCATCCGATCTCGTATCATCGGCGCTGTATCTCCTCGCGAAGTAGCTAGATCTGGCGTTCTTGCGACGGGGTTTTTTTTGTCCGGTCTCTTGATCTTGAGTTCTAGATTGCGACGTTTGTAAGCGGATCTAATTACATATGTACCTTTTCTGCAGATGGGATCGATGTGATAAAATATTTTCTTTTTTGTTTGTTCCTATAGGCGTTCTGTGCATTAGTTTGCGACGAGATATGGAGTTCCTTTTAGTTGAGCATGGTTTTTTACCCCTATCTTCTTGTTCGCTGTGGGAATTGTTTTATTTATGATATTTTTTCTTCCGTAGTAATGGATTTGCGTATTCCGCAGAATTCCTGGACAACTGTACTCTTATGATAATTTTCGTTTAGCGAATCTAGGTCAATATATAATATATTTTTGCATTTTAACCTTTACATTGCTTCTTATGTGTTTTTTCATGGTTTTGATTTACGCAATTATGTAGAAATTGTCTTTGGCTTTGCATGTTAGGGTAACATTCTGAATTAAATAAATCAAATCAATTGTGTTCCTAATTAATTAGTTTTTTTAATTTGTTTATTTTGACAATGATGTACTGTTTAATTTGGTAATTTCTTCTAATCTATGCGTGTTTGGATGTGATAATCCCTTTTTGTGTATATATTTGAAGCATCGTACGCTCTGACAACTTTCATCATTGATGAAGCATGGCTTTGTTTCTTTGTTATTATTTTCCTTGCCTGCATGTATGTATTCCTTGTCTCTTAGTTAAGAGTTTTGGTGTCCTTAGTAAAAGAAACTTTTGTAGATGCCCACTTAATTAATATAGAATTCTGCATGGAGTTTGACCTTTTTCACATATGCCTAATGGTGCCTTATTTTGCAATATTATCACTGCGCTCATCTTTTTCAATTTAGTGTTTCTCATTGCTTGCTCTACTGATGTTACTGTTGCCTCAATGGCTTTGTTTTGATTTGCAGTGAAATATGCCATAATATGGGCCATGGTACTTTCCTCATTCTCATTCTAAGATCTCTCTTGGACTTTCTGTATTTCTTGCAGAAACCCTAGAACATCAACTTCTCAACATTGCACCTCTTCTAAAGAATTCAAAGACAAATATTTTATGCAAATGCCTTCGTTTTGCCCTTCTAGTCCTCAGCACCCATATCATAACTCTCCTTCATTGATGGATATGGTAAGTTTCCTTTCCCTATTTGAAAAGTCACGGTGAATCAATTTGTTTTGCAGGGATAGTTTGAAGAAGTTAGCATTCAATTAATGTTGTTGATAATGTTTGTTATTCATATTCTTCTATAGTTGCTCCTCGGATATCATCATGGAACTCTAATGTAACTATGTTCAATGTTTTTGAAATGATTTAACTTTAACCTAACGTCTCCTAGGTATTTGTATTGGTATTTATTTATCGAACTAACTTTCGTTTATCTTGTATGTTTTCTCAATCAGACCTGGATGCATGATAACTCAGTCAGGTTTTCTAATGTAATTAATATGAAGCCTACTATAATTTCATGCAATGGAAATTGAAGATTCAGTCATTTCACTAAGTAGTCATCTCATTCTTTAAATGAAAAACAAATAATACTTTACGTTAAATTCAATTGATAATAAGATGATTAAATTAATCTGAAAATTGCAGTTGGAAATCAAAAACATATAAAATAAAATAAAATGAATTTAATTTCCATAAATTTAAATTTTTTGTATGGAACTTTTGATCAAATTCAAGCATAGTAAACAATTTAATATCAAAATTATGTAGTTGAAATAGCACAATGAACAAAGTTTTGAAGAGAAAAAAATAGGCATTACATCGATACAAGGAGATAACTTTCTCCATATTCAGGTAGTCGTATCAAACTTGAAAGAACCCACTACTAAATTGCACTTCTAAGATTGAAACTTGGAAATGAAATTTTATTCAATTAAAAAATTGTTAATTGCATGCCTAAGAGTATTTCTTTAACATAACCTAGGTTAGTGTTTATGGTTGGCATAGGGCAAATCCCATTTGAAGTGTAAACTAAATTTAAATATATTTAGATTATCAAATCAATATAACATCACCAATCACAAATCCCCTCATACGTTGGTTCTGTTTTCTAAAACAGAAAACACATAGAAACAGAGGCATAGTAACTGCATGCCAAAGACTGACCTGTAAGCTTTGGGAAACACAAATACCAACCCATTGAATCACTTGCTTGGTAGGGATTTAAGCACCATTGGCACTAAATGACATAAAGCCCCATTACCATAAAGCATAGCATTAGGAAACCATCTCCCCTTTTTCTAGGTAACTAGAGAAAAAACCAAACAATATATATTTCTAACATCAACTGCTCAATCTAACATCAACTGCTCAAACTCCATTAACTTCAAAGTAATGGATAAGTTTAAGCTTACACCATCCGAATTTTCCTATTGTGGTAAAACCCAATCTGACTGGAAAACATTCGAGTCCATTAAATTGAATTAAAACTATCATCATACCAAACCATGCTAGAAAAGTACATCCTCTCTCAACCATCAATGTTTGTTTGTTCTTACATAATTAAATTACAAATATATAGAAGGCAACTAATACAAGAAAACAAGTTTTGCTCATATCAATGTTCAATATGATGCTTCTATTGAACAAACATAAATTTCCATCAGTTCCATTTGGTTTTATTAAATCCGATTTTCAAAATGTAGCATTTGATACTCATTAAGCAGTTTGTGACATAAATATTTGCTTCATCCAAGTTAATTCATGAATAATCTCATAGAAGCTTATCTAGTCAGTGAACATGGTATCTATATTATCCACCATGACAAGTGGATATAATCCCATAATCTAAACTAGCCTTTAAACAAATTATTGAGAAGTATTTGATAGTGGATGGGAGGGGAACTCAATAGTAAAAGGTGGAAATTGTGTCATATCGAATGGATTGACTGGTATGAACTAAGATCAAATTAGGTATGTTGAAAATTTGATTTATATTGGAATTTTAAATTTGTAAGCAGTAGTGTCTATAAATTGCACTATTCTAAATGATCTTGCTTTCCTTGAAATCATTTTTTTTTTGAAGATTTCATGAATGCTTTTTTAGACAGACAACCCATGATTATCTTGGTAGTTATAACTTATACATACCTACTATTCACATCAATAAAAATCTTGTAAATGCTATATTTAATAGTGAAATTCTTTGAGAATTTTTTCTTCAAATCATAAATATATTTTAAAAATGATATGAAATATGAAGTAAAATGTTAAAAGATTAACGTGCATCCTAAGGATTACTAATAATGACTCATAATTAAATCCTGAAATTTGGAATGCTAATAAAATTGCAAAAAAAACTAAGTATATAGTTATATTATATGAACGGGCCTCATGGAAATAGACTTAACTAAAATGGCTTAAACATAAGTTTTGATTAATTGCACACCTTTAAAATTTACAAATTGATTGAGTTGTATATTTCAAATTTGTCTTAAGGCATTTAATGTTAGTAATTGCTTCTTCATCACGTTTTGTTTTTGAATTGTCACTAAATAAAATCAACATCAATCCAATAGTCTATTATAAGAATAATATAATCAAACAATTCATTAAAGTTTACATTTTTCTACTACTTTTTAAATTTCTAAAATGCCAATGCTTCAATTTTACAACTAGGTACGAGTTATATCTTCATCAAAATTTTATGATGTTGTGGTATTCCACTTTTGCTTTTTTTTTTTTCAATTCCAATCTCTATGTTAGACACTAGTGCAAATATATTTTCATTTTCATGAATATAATCTAATCTAGGTGTAGATTTAAATAGAACAACATCAAACATAGATTTAGGTTGTAAATACTAATCATATTTTGCGTGTAAAATCACCTCAAAAATACATTCATGAACTGCTATAAATTAAGTTTCATGAACTGTCATCTTTTATGTTTTTTGCATTATTTTGTTTTGCATATGTTTTTAATGAGATTTTGTTAAGGTTTCTATATGAGTTGACCCACTTGCGAAATTTCTAATAGAATGATTGTAGCACAATTTAATAATTATGGATCTTGATAAAGCCTCGGATAGTATTTTTGGTTAATAAAGTGGCTCTTTATTAAAATTCCAATGTAAGTATTTAATGAAGCAAATTGTGATAATAAAATAGTTGCATGCAAATGATACATGTTATCGCTTAAATTTATGAAAATGAGAGGTGTATCTTTGTGTTTTCTTTATAGGAAATTTGCAAAGAGGTTTATGCCTCATTAGGTTTTAAGTGAGGGCCATCTTCATATGATGAGGCGTGCTCTCCTCATCATATGCCTCAACTTAGTTATGGTGATGCTTGCACAATTAGATTTATTTTTTTTTTCCGAAGGAAAACATAAGTAGATTAACCTAAATAATACACTCCTACTTATCCATACAATTCCTACAAACCACATATGCTTAGTGATAGCCATTACTCGAGCGAATGTCCTCCTTGCATTTCTTTGTTGCTTCTCACAAATGTTGGTGGTTGTCTTTCTTGTTGCTTCCTTGGTAAGTTCTATTTCTTCTACTGATGACAATTACTAAGATATAAACATTTTCTCTTTATTAAATATAACTTTTTTTTACTTTGTTTATATATGTTTTTGTGTTTATTTAAACATCTGTTTGTTTTGAGTTTTTTTTTTAATCAAATTTTTTATTCTAGGATTTTGTTAGAAATCGTTAGAGGTAAGGAGAAAACCATAATGGATATAAACACTCAACATGGAAGGCATATCATGCATGGTGATATTTTATAGAATAATAAGGCACATGTTTATCTGAACTGCAACTATTGTGAAAAGTTTGTTGAAGTGGTTGTTACAAGCTTGAGCTAACACTTATTTGTCTCTCACAAGAAATTTGTATGTGTGCCAAGATGCCTAAGGCGATGAGTGGAAATCCATGCATTTATGAATAAGGCGATAATATCAAAGCATTTAATATAGCGATAATTTGATGATAAAATTGATGATGATTCTTATTATGAGAGTGGGTTAGTGGCAAATTTTTGTTATCTTTTTGTGCCTCAATTTTATGTAGAGTTGAAAGATATATTGTAACTGTGGAGGAGGATAGAGACGATGGTAAGATGCTAGCCCATACATTGTCTTCCGAAAGTACAAGAGCGGCATGCTGGTGTGTTTATGTAGATCTTAGATGGCTCTTTCATAGAAATGCAATTTCATTTAATGTGGTAACCTTCCCTTCTTATTTCACATGATTCGTTCCACATGTTCTTATAGATGAGACTTGAAATCACCATTTATTTATTATTTGAGAACTTGGGTATTGAAAGAGCTGAATAGCACCAAAGAAGTTATTGAGAGGTTATAATAACATAGAATCAAATTGAAGTAACAATTTTGTTTGATAGTTTGATATTGAGGATAGGAACTTGATCAATATTCTGATTAACAACAACTGAAACTTTTTTTTCAAAATCTTTTGAAGCATCAAATAAGGTAAGTGACGTAGGGTATATTTTTGGATTACTTAATGCAGTCATGGGGGAAATTGGAGAGCATCTAATCATATTAGTTACCGATAATGTTAATACTTATAAGGTAGTTGGAAAAATAGTTGACGAATTAGAGAATACATAGGTTGGACAACATATGTGATACATTTGCTAGATTTGATTTTAGAGAAACTTGGTGACTCGCTCAGTGCAAGAGTACTTTGAACAAGGAAAGAAGATAATAAAGTTTAATCATTCATTGGCTTTAAGTTTTGATGATAAAATTTTATAAAAATAACTCATCAATGTCTTCCGAAAGTACTAGAGCGGCATGCTGGTGTGTTTGTGTGGATCTTAGATGGTTCTTTTATAGAAATGCAATTTCATTTAATGTGGCAACTTTCCCTTCTTATTTCACATGATTCGTTCCACATGTTCTTGTAGATGAGACTTGAAACCACCATTTATATATTATTTGAGAACTTGGGTATTGATAGAGCTGAATAACACCAAAGAAGTTATTGAGAGGTTAGAATTACTTAGAATCAAATTGAAGTAACAATTTTGTTTGATGGTTTGATATCAAGGATTGGAACTTGCTCAATATTTTGATTAACAGCAACTGAAACTCTTTTTTCAAAATCTTTTGAAGCATCAAATAAGGTTAGTGACATAGGGTATATTTTTGGATTACTTAATACAATCATGGGGGAAATTGGAGATCATCTCATCACATTAGTTACATATAATGTTAATACTTATAAGGTAGTTGGAAAAATAGTTGACGAATAAGAGAATACATATGTCTTGGACAACATATGTGATACATTTGATAGATTTGATTTTAGAGAAACTTGGTGACTTGCTCAGTGTAAGAGTACTTTGAGCAAAGAAAAAAGATAATAATGTTTATCGACAACCATTTATTGGCTTTTATTTTGATGATAAACTTTTATAAAAATAACTCGGACGATCTATTATAACTAATTTTTCTGTAGCCTGCTTGATCTTATGAAGCATGTTGGAAGCAAGACAACCTTTGAAAGTTTTGTTCACCTCCATACAATGCCGATGGAAAAGAAGTTAGGAAGTTTGTCTTAGAAGTTTGTTTTACATAAAATATAAGCATTGATTCATTGGAGAAATAGGCAGTTATGGGTTTCATTTATAATGTGTGGACGAGGTTAGGGAGTTAATAGCTTTAAATCTTGGAGATGAGTCCAACTACTATGAGAATAATGAGTCATTTTTAATTTTTTATTTATTGAAGTAAGGAAGGATTTTCCCAAATTTAGTTTAATTTTTTCCTAAAATTAGTTGTATAATGGATTCAGTTATTAATGGCATTTCAAAGCTATAATTATATTTTTTTAATTAAATTATTAAAGCTTACTTGTTTTTCCTTTGGTTACGAGTGAAATTGGAGTATGTAAAACCAAGTTGGAACAAAAAAGAAAAATCCTTTGAGTATCTCAAAATTGAACTTCTTGGTTTATATCATATACAAGTGACTAAATGATTGAAATTTGAAAAAAAGGCTTTCAAGGATGACAAAGCTTCTTTTTTTGTAATGATGTTCCATCAGATGATGAATGGATTGTGGATGATGATATGAAGCAACGCTATCCAATGTATAACAAGAAGATCTCAATGTTAATTTTTTATAGGGATTGAAGCATGACCAATGGGTTAAGCGCAGGACAACAAGAAATAATTAGAAAAAATATCTATAAAAATTTAAGTAATTGAAGTTGTAACTATCAATGTAGTTGTTATTTTAAAATCTAAGTAATATTCTTTATGGTTATTTATTATTGGATTAGAGAAGAAGAAATCTAAGATTGAAGATGAGGAGAAATGGGTGAAATTGAAAACAATTTAAAATAAGACGGTGGAGAAAATAATTCATTATATTGATTTTAATGATGATTGAGTAATAAAAGTGATGAGGACATTTGAGTTTAAAAATTTTAATTTTGGTAGCCTATTATTTTCATACTTTTGTGGAGGATAGTGGGAGTTAGGGGGTGAGAAATTAATTGCGTTGAACTTTGAATTGTTCAGTTATTATTTTTATTTTGATATCTTACTTTGTTTTGATACGTGTATAACCCTTTTTTACTTCATGATTTGATGTTACGATGTTGACATGTTACTGCTTACATTGCTCAATTTGTTACTTCTTATTGTGTTAAGATGTAAACATGCTATTTTTCAATGTGTTAATAAATTATTATTTTAATATGTTATTTCTTCATATCTTTAAATTAGTATAATACATTTTACTTTGTGTAGTTTGTTATTTTTAAGGCTTAAACTTCAAAATGCTTCACCTCATGGAAGAAAAATGCTTCAATATCCAATTGGACAATTTTAAGTTTTGATGTGTAGCTAAAAGGCACGTAAACTTTGCATAATACTTGAACACATGCAATACTTATACTTACAATTTTAAAGTTACTTTTTAATTCATCCTGATGTTTATAAAATGTTTGATATTTTTTCTTAAGCTTGATGGCGATTTTATTGTAGTTGAAATACTTAGCCATAGTAATTTTGCATGCCTCACTATTTTTTTTTTTGTTTTATTTGAATCAAATGTTAATTTTCAAATAAATCACTTTTTCTAATAATTGATTTACCATAAAATTTTAGAGATGATTTCCCATTAAATGAAGGGATGTAATTTTAAACCTCAAGCTAGTTATATTATGTTGTACTTTCTAGTGTTTGGTAGGATACAATTTAAATTCAATGAAATGTTTGATTTTGTTTGGCTGAATGTATTTATATTACAGTCTTGATGAAAAAAAGAGATGAATTGAGTTGATCAGGAGGCTTGATTTAATTTTCCTCCACACGAGCATATTGAGTTCGAGCAATCACTTTTTATCATTTCCATTAGCATCAGATATGAAGTTTAGTTTAGATGATAGACCTTTCTCTGGTTGTGCTAAATGTGGCCAATATTTGGAAGAATGAAGTGGATTTAAAAGCAAGAGATGGATCCTCCAGGAGTATCGAGGAGTGCCACAGCATTTTGATGGAGCTCAACTTGCATTCCAAACTTGTGGTGGTGATCTTCAACAATAGAGATGACATTTGTGGCATTGGCATTCGATAGGTGGACATAAGCATTCAGTATTAGACCGTAAGAGAGCTTCCATAGATGAAGCCTGGTTGAAGCAAGGATAGGAAGGGTGGAGGAGATGCGAGATAGTGATTTGTGAAGGCGAATGACGAGACGAGGTTTTCAAAGGCAAGGGTTTAGCTTTATTGATGGAGGACTAGATTTCATTGAGAAATGAGAGATGATGTAAAGTAACTTAACTTAATTGGGTGAGTTTTTTTTGCACGGAAGAAGTCTTTTTGGTTATATTTAAATGCTTGAAAATTTTACTTCATATGAAATGCCTAAAACTCTTTAAACCTTTTATTTTTTCACCAATAATGCATCTAACTAAATAGTTTTTTAATATTAGTTGTTTTTGACACGGTGTTCATAACTTTGTTAGTATCGGTATTTCAATTCAGGGTAAATGAAGTCCCAACTATTATCACCAAATAGTGCAGGTTAGTCAGTTCAATAGAGTTTATTTTCCTGTCAAACATGCATGCATATATTTGGATGCAAAAATTTGTCTTTCTAGTGGAAGTTTGAGATGGAGGGGAATGGAACAAAAAAATGGAAAAGAGGGCGTGCATGCTGATCCTAAAATTGACGTTTATTTTCAAATCTGAATCGAGGAGGAGGAAATGTTAATTGACATATTCTATCTACTGACCTGTATAGAGCCTAGATGTTTTTTGAATTCATTTTCATTAGTGTTCTTCATTTTTTAATCTCTTTCTTTACTGATGTTGGTGTTCTATTTTTGTATTGTCTACATTCTTCATGAAGCATCATAGCTTTTGCAAATTTTTCTATTGGTTGATGTAGAATACACATCAGTTATGTTTTTTTTTTTAATTAGATTGACCTTATCAATGAATCATCCCCTAACTTGTATTAGTCTGCAAATCTGCCGTTTTCCTTTTCTCTTTCTTAGGTTTAGTATATTACTTTTTTTGGATGTCTTATTCTATTTCCTAGATGTCTCATTCTATTTCCTAGATGTCTCGTTTGTCCAAAATGACCAATTCTTTTGATGCGAAAATTGGAGGTGTATCGAGTACCGAAAATAGAAACATCATCGAGGATAAAGTAAGTGAATCTAGGCATTTAATTCTTCATCCATTTTCTTGAAAAGAATCAGTTTGTAGATATTTTCTTGGTTATGGTAACTCTTTTTTTTTAGTTGACATATTTATATCTTTTCCCTTTCTGCTTTGATGGTTCTTTTATCTTGAACAATTCTTTTAGGGAGAAAATTGGTTCAAGATGTTCAGATCTAATTTTCATTTTGATGGTCTAAAAAAATTGAGGTGTCTATTTTTCTCTGACATTTGTTCTATTGATTACGTATAAATGCATTTATACTGTTTGCCGTTTTGTTATATAAATTTTATAGCAAACGTATTCATTAGTTTTTTAATGCGTGCAAATTGAAATATAGTAATTTCATGCTATTTAAGTTAATAGAAATGCCACGTCTTCATCAAAATTGCTTCAGGATATCCTGAATTTTTTTTACTTCTATATGTTTGCTACTTGCAGCTGAAATGTTAGCCATATTATTTTTCTTTCTTCGAGTTTACAATCCATTTAGTTCTTCATCAATAACGCTTATCGAATATCAATTGCAATATTTGTTTGTTGTATACCTTCATTGATCATTTTTTGGCGATTTTGAATTATCTTTTAAAAATGTTCAGATGGCATATGTATTTTTCCTGGATTCTCCTATTTATTCAAATACTATATTAATATTTATAAGAAGAATTCAAGGCTTGAAATGATGGCTGTCTGTTTCTCCAGAAGATAAAACTACTATCATGAATTCAACTTGTACAGGATTGTTACTCATGTTTCATGGTAGTGGCTTATGTTCATATAGGAGGAATTTATGGGGATGTGGCTTACATAAGGCCGCTTATTTCCTTCTCTATCTGCATTATCTGTTAGTTCTCTCTCGTGGCTGGCGATTTGCTCATCTATAAACTTTTAATGAAATATGCATGAACTTGCTATTTTTGTTTATTGAAAGTCACGTGACTTTTCATGCTTGTTGATTATTCTGATGCCTGAAATTATCTATTGAGTGTTTATGTTATCCTGTTCTTATAATTTTTATAATTTTCCATTCAGGTGGCATGCAGTGAGTTTTGTGAAGAAATTGGTTTATTACGTGGCTATTGCACCAATAAGGAGTTCTATTCTTTAGGAACATATTCAGATGAATATAGCCATAAATTCATTATGAGGAAAAGGCTCAACTCGTCAGCTCCTGAATTAACTCAATCTGAAGCCAGTTCATGTATGGAAGTTGATGGCGATATTGATTTTCATGGGAACTCTGAATATAGCTCTTCACATTGGTATGGCCACTGTATTCTGTTCAAGCAAGTTAATATTCTTATAATCTATTTTTCATACTAAGAAGTTTAGTTTTACTATTTTCTGCATTATTTCTATGCCTAGGTTCTCAGATGGGCATGGTGGTTCCTCATGTAGCAGCTATCTACCTGAGAAGTTCGGCTCATCTGTTGCAATGGACGGGGGCTCGTTGTCCGCAAATAATAGTAGTGACATTTCCTGGCCTTATGGCGGGGGCGCGATGGCAGGTCATGATAACAATCATGGTGGATATTCTCAACAGGCCTATGTGAGTGGCTGGATGTATGTGAATGAAACTGGGCAACTTTGTGGCCCTTATAGTGAACGACAGCTGGATGAGGGGTTATCTACAGGATTCCTGCCAGAGGAACTTGTAGTTTATCCAGTCATAAATGGAACCCTGTCCAATCCTGTGTACTTGAAATATATAAAGCACTACTCTAATTCATGTTGGTCGGTCAATTCTCTAAGCATAACTCCAAATGTTTCTATGGATCAAACAGTCTGCATCCCTGCGTCTCGTGGTCAGGGCACATCCTCTAGCTTGTCCACTTTGCATCCAAAACACGATGAGCATATGCAGTATTCCGTTGCCCAGCAAACTGGCACACTTGGTGCTCATTCTTGTGGATCTCAAAATCTGAATACTGGAAGTACAAAACATGCAATGTCAAGTCTTTCAGCGGTATTGTTGTGTTTTCTACTAATCATCCTTTATTTTTTTCAGCTTTCATAATAAAATATTATTTATTTTTAAATACCATCCTGCTTTAGTTGAAAATGATTCAGCACTTATTGTTTTTCCTGTGTCTGATGGTCTATGATTAGTTGATCTCAAGTGAGGAGTCAAATTGGATGTTTGAAGACGAGGAAGGTAGAAAACATGGACCTCATTCCTTCGCAGAACTTTATTATTGGCATAACAGTAGCTATCTTCATGATTCATTGATGGTGAGGTGCCACCAGCAGGTTTATTTCTTTTCCTGCATTTATTCCTGTTAAAAGGCAATTATTGATTTATATCTTGCAGATACACCACATAGATAGCAAGTGTGGTCCATTTACACTTTTAACTTTAGTCGAAGAGTGGTGCAGAATTCAAAATGGTTTTGAAGCAGATGCGAACGACAGTAGTTCTGGTTCATTAAGTAGATTTGTATCTGAGATATCGGAAGACGTATCGGTTGAGCTGCATTCTGTGATTTTGAAAGCAGCTCGTCGTGTTTTTATAGATGAAATAATTAGCGCCATTATTCCAGAGTTTTCTGCTTCCAGGAAGACTCGGAAACTTCGCAGAATAGAATCAGCTGGCAAGGATGTCCAGCATTCTAGTCTTGCTGAGCAAAAGGTAACGCATTTACGAATGTGCACAGAGTTGATGGTTATTTTTGGTTAAATTCATCTGTCTTACAAAGTAATTAATTTTTTTTGTTCCTTTACAGTCCAAAACCATTGTTGAAAATAAGCCTTCTGCAGTTCGTGGCAGACATACCGATCCTTTGCTAGTGAAGAATGAACAAAAAATGCCTTCCATCACTCCTGCAGATTGTCCTAATGATGATTTGTCTATAGTCACCATTAATAATTTTTCTGAGTTACTATTAGAGGTGTACAAAACATTTTACTATGATAGCATGAAAGACCTGTGGAGCACTGTCTTGTCTGAAGCTGTTTCCGACTACTGCACAATGTGGCGGAAAAGACAACGATCGTTTAATCATTCTGTTTTGCCTGCCAGATGTATTTCTATTGATGGTGATGCCAGAAATATTGATGGTTTCCACAAAAGCACTACAGAAGCAGCTGACATTGTATGTTTTTTTTATTGCATCACGTACCTCGTCTATTTATATGGTGGGATCTATTTTACCGTCTGAATTTGATTTAGGTTTATTCTATTCCACACACATCCAACAACGAAACGGAATTTCCCCCGGGATTTGGGCCTGACAATAGAGATGTAGATATTTTGACTTGCTTTCCATCTGACAACTCACATTCTGAAGCTGTCCAGACAAAACAAATTGATCTTCATCTTAATAATTTGTTTGCCATCATCCTGAAGGAAGTTCAAGGAGAACTAGAGAGTGAACTCTATGTATCAGCAAAGAAATCCTTGTTGGAGTATTATGAAGATGTATTAAAGGAGGAGTTGACAAAAATGCTTTGTCTTGAAGCAGAAACTAAAATTAATAAGGTAAAGCCTTTTTTTACTTTTACATGCATATTTTGATTAGTTTTTTCCGTGATAGGGTTGACATTTGGAGACAAAATGCTTAGGTGGATGAGTGTCTTAGTTGGATGAGAATGCTTAGGTGGATGATTGAGTTGACAATTTGAGATAAAATGCGAAATGAATATATCCGTGATAGGGTTGGTGTAGCTCCAGTGGCGGACAAGTCTAGAGAGAGTTGTCTTAGATGGTTTGGTCATATTTAATGATCCGGTTAGGAGTGTATATGTTTTACATGGGACTGATGTTAAGGCAGATGCGGACCTAAAAAAACTTGGGCGTATTGTATAAGAAATGATCTTAATTTATCAGAATTAAATGAAAATATGACACTCAATAGGACGCAATGGTTGAAAATGATTCATTTAGCCGACCAAATTTAGTGGGATAAAGGCTTGTTGTTGTTATAGTTTGATTAGTTTGATCTCATGTATGAGTTTATATTTCTATCTTTTTACCAGTAGCCTTTTTTATAATAATTGACTATTGGCTCTTTCCAATGATTAGGCGAGCATTAATGAAGATGTCATGATTAGTTCGGTGCATGAATTCACAATTGGTGAACAGGTTGTTTTTGAGGCTGAACACGTGGATCAAATGGAGGTACTATTACTCCATATTACCGACAGCTTTCCTTAGGCCACTTTTAAATTTATATTACTATACTTAGTCTTATATCTAATATATGGAGGGGTGTTACTAGACTTTATAGTAGTGGGAATTGGGTTGATTGAGAATTATTTTTAATCTATATTCTAAATTTTATTTTTTTTGCTCTTTACTATTGTAGAAGGCTGGGATTTTTCTGAAAGTACAAATTGTTAAGTGCTTGTGTGCTGTTGTTTAAGCTTTGTAATGGAAGTGTGTTTCAAATGATTTCAGGTAAAAGATGATCCGAGCACATCTCATTGTCTATTTGATTTTTGTAATTCTGTTGATGTTGCTGCTGATTTGGCAGAATCAACTGGTATAAAATGTCACAAACTTTGTTAATTCCTCAGTTGCTTTATGGACTATGATTATTGTGAATGATAATCTTTGTGATATTTCCCTTTCAATCTTGAACAGAAACACAGAGTTCTCTGTCTACACAGTTTGCAAAAGCTTTTGAAAGAATGGGTCCTCCCATGGCAGATATGTTGGAGGATGAGATTGATGATGAGTTAACGCCTCCTGGAGTGGAAGCCAATGCTACAACTGCATCATCAACTATGTTTAAGTGCAAAATCCGGCCATCAAGACTCAATGAAGATATAACTGTAATTGTCAAATTTGTTGCTTTGGCTATTTGCAGGCAGAAGCTTCATGATGAATTTCTTAAAGAGTGGAGATCTTCCCACCTTGTTAGTTTTCTTCATGAAAGTTTTACTTCATGCGGCTATTTCAGAAGACATGAAGTGGATACTGTATGCTTCTCTTGCTCTGTTGACCCCCTCTATCTTAATTTCACAAATTCTGAAGAGTTAATCTATTTTAATTTGCAAATGAAAAAATATGGATTTAATTTTGCTACTTGAATATTGCTTCATTCAATGCTGATATGCTGTATGATGCACAGCAGAATGGCTGCAAGCCACCAGAGGAGACAGACATGCTGAGCGAAAGTTTGCAGCAGATTTCAAGTTCAAGGCCATCTGGTGTTTCCTTGAATGGGAAGCTGACATACTTTAGAAAGAGAAAACACAGCAAACCAACATCTGGACCATTTCCTGAGAGCTTTGAATTGATTAAAAAAATGGGCGACATCTCCATGAATCAGGTGCCACATGTAGGAACTGATTCACCTTGGCCACAACGTGATGATATGGATTCTGCATTGAAGGAGTTAGATGCAGATGTGATTGATTCTTTATCGTTACCTGCCATGAATCAAAATAATTTGCATGATGGTTGCAGTTTAACTAGGAGAAAGCCACATAAATTGAGGAAGATTGCCCGTGAAATTCAGAATGGTATTTTTCATGAACTTACCAATGCTAAAATAATATTCACAATGGAGGACGGATCTTATAACGAGTTTTCACCTGTTGCAGATGAGCAAATTTTAATTGATGATATTAAACACAATTTGGAACAATTTTCAGCTTCTAAGGATGATTCAGATAAAGTCAAGAAGATTGGAAATTCTAGTTATATACATATAGATTTTGAGAAGCCCGAAGCCCTTTCTTCTGGCATCTCCCACTGTTAGTGTGGATTGTTTTTCATAATAATTTTATGAATTCTTGATCCATCATTTTTTTGAATCTCAGGCTTATGGCTACTTGTTCATTCTTAATATCTTTGCATGTTAACAGCAAAAGCCTACTTGAGTTTGAAAAGGAAAGCAGATGATCGGTCAGCTCTCCCTCCTAAGGTGCCAAAACTTTCAAAGAAGATTAAGGTTAAAAAAGGAACCAAGAAGGGGGCATCCAGGCTGATAGTTAAACCTTCAAGGCTAGTTGTTCCATGCCCTAAGACCGATGGCTGTGCTCGCTCTTCTATCAATGGATGGGACTGGCGTCAATGGTCACGAAACGCTCTTCAGAGAGGGCCCGTTTGAGAGGAAACCGTGATGTTATTCCTCGTGCCTTTTACCCTGATGCTAATGGAAATCAAAATCCTAATAGTAAAGGTCCTTCAGCAAGAACAAACAGGGTCAAGTTGCGCAATCTCTTAGCGGCTGCTGAAGGTGCTGAAATTCTAAAAGTCACCCAATTAAAGGTATTTTTTTTTTTTTGGTTTTACGGAGACATGCACCCTAATGTCCTTTTTTATAAATATTTTTGAGTTACAGCCTTCTTTTTGCTTTTCTTTTAAAGGCACGGAAGAAGCATTTACGTTTTCAAAGAAGCAAGATACATGATTGGGGGCTTGTTGCGCTTGAGCCAATTGAGGCAGAAGATTTTGTGATCGAGTATGTTGGAGAATTAATTCGTCGTCGGGTAAATTTTTATTTTATATCATCTTTTTTTTGCAATTTGTTCCATATCACATATATATTTTACTAAATTTTTTTCCATACAAGATATCTGACATACGGGAGCTTCGATATGAAAAGATGGGTATAGGCAGCAGTTACCTATTCAGACTGGATGATGGTTATGTGGTGAGGGAAATATTTGTGCAGCTTCATTAAAAAAATTATTTCTGTGATTATCTATGTACTCTTACCTTTTTTCTCAGACCCCTTTTCATTATATAAACCTTAAATTTTTTTGAGACTCACTTTTTTTTTCCCAAATTTTGTAGTGAAATTTGTTCTTAATTATTTGTTGTTGATGATTTATACTTATTGACATTTGAAGAAAAATCTGTTGTTAAGCATGGTAAGTTAGCAACAAACTGGGAGTTGAGATTAACTTCAAAATTCACTTGCTATCACAGCAAGAGATGGGGTGAAAGGTTTGGTAACGATGATATCCGAAACTAGTAATTGTAGAAAATGTTGAATCTTCCAAACGAGGAAAAAGTTCCAAAAAATAATTTTTGTTGCCATTTGAAAACATTAAAGAAAATATAAGGGGCCATTTGAATGGAGGGATATATAAAACATGAAAGTGTGATAAGCAGCCACATATTGTTTTGCTAGAAACTGTTCTAGAAATTATAGATGCACAAGAAACCATCATCGTGGCTCATTTAAAAGGATTTTGAGGAGGGCATTTGTAGTGAGTTTGAGTGAGTGGGTTAAGGCCAATGACCCTGATGTTCAAGAGGAACCTTTTATAAATGCAGCCTTTTTTAATCATCCTAGTTAAATGTAAGCTGAATGTTATCAAAATTATTGAGACGTGTCAGATATGTTGAGGTTGATTGACCAGTTCTTTTTAATATTGCTTGAGTTTAAAGTTTGTGTTGTATTTTAGTATGCGTTTGATCGATTGGTTCACTAAAATTACATGTATCTCAGCTTTAAATATTTTTTCTATTTTTTATTCAATCATTGTAATAAAAGTGGCATAGAATAGTAAATTGAAGCTCTAATTTTCCAGTCTATGCCTAAACTTATGTTATAGCCTTGAAGCTTGTTAATACCTCATGGTATCATTTCTCACTTCTATTATTTATTTATTTTTGTTTTAAGATAAGATATTGATTGACAGGCTTTCTTTTTGATAGGCTTTTGTTTTGATTAGATCTAAACTGAATACATCCAATGTATTTTTAGTATTAGTAGATCTAGTGGTGGGCTGTAATAAGGAGTGTTCAAGTCATTAAAATGACTGAACATTTTAGTTGTCTTGTGTATGTTGTTCAAAGTGTTGTGATATGGATGAGAATGCTATTAGTAGAAATCAATTTGGATGGTTGAAATGGTGGAATGAATTAGGCCTATTATGTGATAGAAAAGTACTACTTAGATTTCAAGGAAGATTATATAATATGGTGAGATCTGCAATGCTTTATGGTGCAGAATGCTGCAGAATGCTGGTTTGTAAAATAGAAGCATAAAATTAAGTGTTGGTCAGATGAGAATGCTTATGTGGATGAGTGGCTTTACACTTAGAGACAAAATGCGAAACGAATATCCATGAAAGGATTGGAGTAGCATCAGTGGCAGACAAGATTAGTGAGTCTTCTTAGATGGTTTGGTCACATTAAACATCGACCATTTGATGTTAGGAGAATAGATGCTTTAAATTTGGCATATGCTAAGAAAGATAAAGGTAGACCTAAAAAGACTAGGTCTTGTCGTATAAAAAATGATCATAATCTTTTTGAATTAAATGAAAATAGGACACTCCATAGGATACAATTGAGAAAAAGGATTCGTGTTTGTAGTTGTTGTTGGTATTGTTGTTGGATAAGATATTGATGGACACTTATTGAAATGCTTTTATTACTTCATTTGTCAAAACTACTTTATAGGATGGGTGATTTGGTCTCTTGTTTAAATTCTTCCACTAATAAATTTTCGTTCTTTCTGTTCTATTTTTTAGAACAATAGATGTTGAGTTGTAATTGATATGTATATTTATGATGCAGGTTGATGCTACCAGGCGTGGAGGATTGGCAAGGTTTATTAATCATTCATGCGAGGTTAGCTTAAGTTGGTGCTCATTTGATAGGCCATTTGTTACCTTTGGGGTTTTAATTTGTGTTTTCCTTCTAGCCAAATTGTTACACTAAGGTGATAACTGTTGATGGCCAAAAGAAGATCTTTATTTATGCAAAGCGGCATATATTTACTGGTGAAGAGCTTACGTACAACTACAAATTTCCATTGGAAGAGCAAAAGATACCCTGCAATTGTGGTTCCAAAAGGTATTCATAAATGTATTCTGCTCTGCTTGGTGAGGTGCATTTATTATGTTGAAAGGTTTATGATACTGTTTTTAAAATCACATTAAACTTCGGTGTCTGCATTTCATTATCTCGTCAAATTTCATCTATAAGGGTAATTTTTGAAGCGTTTTCCTTGCATTTTTAATTCTTCTTAGTGTCACGGCACGGATCAGATTTTTTATTTTTTTTCCTGAAAGTTCCGTGTAGAATCTTTTTCTTAAATCAAAAGCGAAATACAAAAGATATGCTGCTAGTTATTACAGAGAGTAGACTTGTCCTTACAAAGAAAACCTTATAAAGCATGCGTATCGAACCCCTCAGTCCAGACAAGACTATCCTGAAGACAATTTAAGCAAAAAATTGTGCTGCCTTTCTACGACTCCTATGCAGTTCAAGCAGAAAAACGACTTGCTTAAGCTTAGAAAGAAAAGCAAAATTCTGAATGTCTTCAGTTTTGTTATGCCAAACTTGGTTATTCATGTTTTGCCTGAGGAAGTCAATAATAATTTTTTTGATTTCATACATCTAAGCGTTAATAATCTTCTTTATGCAAAGAATAGCTTGTAGCTCAACTTGGGCAATTTCCCAGTGTTCAAATTTTGCTCCAGTTGCAACAAGACACTCAACCACTTCATCTCTAACAAGAACACCAATAGTACCCAAGTGAGATGAACATAAAATTCCATCAAAATTGATCTCAAGCCAACTAGGAGGGGGACAAACCAGTATGTGTTGATACCTTTCTGTATTTGGTGTGTTTAGTTGGCAGAATATATATGACATCTGTGTTCATACCTTTCTATATATTTTATGGTTTGTTTTCAGGTCTACATTCAAAAGCAAATTACCTTTAATAGCTAATGGATGATTGAAGACATCTTGGATGAATTTAATCACATAGATGATATTAGCAATGAAGCATCTCATGTCTTTTTCTCTGGTTGCAATAATGCTTGTGCAGAAGCAACTTTTATATAAGCATCACGTGCTTAAGATTTAGGGACTGTTGAGGATCACCTTTTGCTTTGATTTTTTGTTTTTTTTTCAATAAATATGTTTGCTTTATATTTTTAGTTTTTTTAAAAATAAATAAATAAAGCAACTTGTTTTTGAATTAATCTAAAGAACTTTCAGGTGCATACAATGATAAAAAACGCACCTATGAAGTATTTGTTTCTCAAGAAGATAAAGATACACTTGGTTGCAGTGTAGCAATACTAACTGTAAAGAAATGTATGAAATGATCCAGCAATATTTTAAGAAAAATTTAAATTCAACACTAAAGTCTTTTCATCTTTAAAGTGTCATGGTCCATGGAAATGAAATTGATCAAACGGGGTCATCCTGGTTTGCTTCCAAATTAAGGGTCCATTTTGTAATGCTTCTCTGCTGCTTTGCTTTATGAAATGCAACCGAATCATTGTTTTGAGCATAATATTATGGCTCTGTTTTAAAATTTTTTGTGGCACAAACTTGATTTTCGATTCTGCAAAAATAAAATGATGAAATTAACCCCATTTATTCTGTATTATTACCCCATGTCTCTAATGAAATGTCTAGGTCCCAATCATCTCCACAATTCTTCTTCCCCTTTTGAGCTCTATTTCCGCTCTCCTTGTACATCTCATCACAGGGAAACACCTCCACAATTTCTTCTCCAATATAATGGTGTTTAGTTCTAGTTCCCAAGTGAACAAGAGCGTGCTTTCGTATCAGCGGTAGCATGCCAACTGGAGGGTCGACAACTCTGAAATGAAGAAGAGATCTGTGCTGGATCAACAACTCTGAAATTAAGAAGAGAGTTTTATGAAGAAGAGATCTTTGATGGTCCAACAACTCTGAAATGAAGAAAAGATCTTTGTTGGTGACAATGCTCGACGTCCTAAAAGGAAGTGAAGGTTATGGATGGTAGTGGCGGTGCAGCCAGTGCTTAAGTTGGTGAGGCTAAGAGTTTTGGCACACATTAAGGCAATGGCCAAGTCGAGGGATGCTTACACTGATGCCATAATGTCTGGGCCATTATCACATCATGCAATTTGCAATACAAAATAAACAATAACACCTTTTTAAGAATATCAAAACTTTCAAGCAACCCCTCGGTTTTATGATTAAATAGTTTTTGGAATATTTTTATGGTATACTGGTCGTTTTTATGGTGCCAACAAAGGACATGCAACTTGTGTGTTTGATTCTTTTGTTGTGGACAACAATATTTTTTTATGGTTTGGATTGAGTGAGAGGACAAAACTGATGTTTTATGTATTATTCCTTTATGTGCCAGTGATCAATGAACTAAAATATTGTTGCATGGATTTGGCATCATCATCTCTTATTGAAAATGATGTTTTATGTTTTTTTTTTTTCCCTGTAGGTGCCGGGGATCAATGAACTAGAAAAAGCATGATCTGCTGTTCAATGTTCGTATCCCTTTGCAACAGTTGAGGAGAATGCATGGGGTTGGTCGTAATTAATTTTTAAGGTATGATTTAGTACATGAGCCATTATTTTTTTAAATGCAAATGGGATGTTCGTTATATCCATTTTATTTAGTTAAATGTTGTTCTCTCTTCTTATTCATAAACATTGTTTGTTCAATTCGCTAGAGTTGTTGAGTAGGTTGATTGTTTTTCTGATCATTTTTATGCTTTCATTGCTCGATGATCTTACTGATAAAACTTTCATAGTTAGTACTTGTTTTAGAGGGTATAACCAAAAGGGCATTTCTGTTTCTTTCATATGTAGAATTGAGAAGGCTTTTGTTATTTGGTATTTGGTAATGCATTCCGTGTATAAACCATGAAATTAATTATAAATGTTTAATAAAATCTATTTTATTGTTGTGACTACCCACAAGTTTAATTTTGGTGCCCTTGGTGCTATGGTTACCGGGGATAGTTTTGACTGTTGAAGCTGTATTTGTTACGAGGTATAATTACAAAATCATGGGACGATTAATAAAAGCCAATTTTATAGTTGTGTTACACATGGTAATGTTTGCCAAATGAATCACAAGGCTTTGTTGAAGTAGGAATTTGATGGGAATGAAATTAAATCTCAATAATGTGTGGCGGGATTATGACCGCAGCCTTAGTATGAAGTTTTGCTTTTTTTTTTTTAAATAATTTTCTTTCATTCAAATTCCTGCATCAAATGCAGCAGAGCTGATTAATAACTAACAATGTTGAAATGAGAACCTTTTTGTGTGACAACCGTGAGTTTACGGTAACTTAATCGTATCTTCCAGGATGGTTCTGGAGCTAGAGTTCATTGACATGGTAAAAGGCCTTGTCTGTGTTCTTACCTATTTATTATAAGTTGGACATGAATAACAAGGCTAGTGAATGTCACGAGAATTAAAAGGAACATTTACATACATATCGCACAATTCTTATGTTTTTTCAATATCTAATGCTTAAAATTTAACATTTACATTCATAACACTTAAATCTTTAATAGAACATAAAAATATCATTTTTAGTTACTTTTTAAAAGTTAAATGTACCTTTTTATTCATAGGCTTATAGCACCAAGGTGTTATAAATGTAAATATTAAATTTAAGTGTTAGAGATAAATATATATGAATTTTGTGGTGTATATATGTAATTTTCGAAATTAAAAATTTTTATAATTTAAACGTGTACAGCTAATTGTGGAATATGCACTAGTAAGGCATGAAGGTAAACTTAGCGTTGAAAGATTTAGCAAGGAAAAAGGGTGGTCCGTAGAAACCATGTATAAAAATTTTGCAAAACGATTGATGCAGACTAGATTTAGCATACCTCAATCTGTTGGGATACGACTATTGATGATGATTCTGTTAATTGATAGTATACATATATATTTTTTTTCTCTTTATATGTGACACAAGGATTTTTCTTTCATAAAAATTTCAGCACTTACCATGTCCTAGAAAATGTCATATAGTATGGTTATTAGGATGAAACGATGTAGGTAGGAGTTAAAATATGTTGTAAAATATTTTCACTCGTCTTTCAGCTTTCATAATGTAGACCCTGCAATGCAGTTATAAAAAAATTGATACCAAATTCTTATTTTCACGTCTACTCAAACTGTATGTCTGGCGCAATATATGTCCAAAAACATGTGATTTCTTATTTGGTGTAACATTTCCTCATATGTTTAATTTGGAACTTATTCAATGAGTTTCGTATAACCTCAACTATCTAAAGTTAACTTGCCAGTTTTTACATTTTTTTTTCTCAGGTAAATGTCAAATTATCTTTTCATTTTTCACTGTTTGAAATGTGTATTAATACAACATTTTGGCTCATGAAATGTGCTGACTCTAGCTGAATGCTATTACTATATTTGCTTTTATTGATTTTTATTAAAACTAGACACGGTAGTTCTTTGATTGGAGGTTTGTATCATTTTGTTTTCTAAATCAGACTCGGTGGCATTTTTAATGTTCAACCCAAAATATTCCATGTTTTGAACTTGAATTTCTGAGTCCGAACTATGTTATAGTATTTTTCTATTCAAATGTATATAAAGGCAATGGTTGAGAATTGTATGTTAGCTGATTGGCTGTTTCCTCTGCTTCTTATTGCGAATACACAGATTGCCTGATATCTGTAGGCTCGTTGATCATGATCCACTTTTTATGGCATTTAGTTTCACCTATAAGAGTCTAGCAATTGCTACATTTTTATTTCATGCATGCCCATCAAAGCTCTAAGCATGTAGAAGATTTGGGCTGAATTTTACTTTGGTATAGTTTGGATTTCTGGATGTACCGTTCTTTATCTTGGCTATTTATTTACTGTTTTTCTTAGATGTTCACAAAGCTGTTTTAAAGTAAATAGCTCATAATGTATCTTGTTTTCATGTGATTTAAATCTTGGCCACACTAACCATATATATTAGTCACATGAACATAGATGGGCTGCTTCAATTTCTAGTCAACGCATATCTCATGGCAGATGTTATAGTCTAATTCACTCATTGATTCAATGGACTGGCCTCTCTCAATATGACTTTAGAACATCTTAATTTTTAATCAAAATTTTCCTTTATGGTGTTATTACTGTCAGCAAGGAACTATTAATAGTGCAAGTCTTTTTTCCTTCTTTTTGCTTTTTTGCCAACATAGATCTCATGAAAACTTTTGCTGGAAGCATGGTTGATTATTCTTTTTGGCTTCAAAATAAATTGCCAAGGTGACCAATTTTTGCACCATATGTGATTGCTTTGCGGTTGATTTTCAACCATATGAAGTTTTTAACTGATATGCCCCCGTTTCTTTGGTCCTCATTGTTTGACTAAGTCTGCGGTCCTAATGGACAATGATATCCATCCTTTGTATTTAGAATTCAGGTTTTTTACGTTTCTCTATTTTCATTTATGTATAGCTTGTAGTTATTGTAGAAAATGTAAGCCATCTGACTGCTTTAGTTGATTTTGTTAGAATGCATTGCTTTTAATTTCTAATCAGAAGATTGAAAAATTGTTCTAACTGTAACATATTTGAGCATCAAAGTAGTTTATGATTGATGTTTTTTCTGGCAAAGGACTTGCAATGATGAGATTTGATCGGCTCTGGGAATGCAGGATGCTGTAAACCTACCTGACAAGTGTTGAAAAGTTGCATATTACTTGAAGGTTTTGTTTTGAAGTTGGCATCCTTGAAGGATATCCTTTGAAGCTAGCATCCTTTGGGATTTATTTTGAAGGCCATCTTAAGAAGCTCCTGCACAATTTTGGATCATTGTTGTCATGTTCTATTAACTCCAGTAGGTAAGAATTATGTGAGATGTGCTTTATGGCGTGTTTTTGCAATGTAATTGAACGGTTTTTTTCGTCAGATTTAGTTATCTTATTAGGCTTTATGAATTCACTCGGTTGCTGCTGTTGTGTCTTGACTGCGATCTAATAGTTTTTTCACCAGCTGTGCTGTAAATGATGCAACAGCTTCTGTTTCTGGTCTACTTTTCTTTCATTAGTTTTTTGCTCTTCATTGTCTACAAGCCATATGAACATATTCAATTATGACAAAATTTTGAATTGCATAAAATTTTATTTTCAGAGATAAATATCATCAGAAAATTGTCAAATATTTGCCATTCTTATGGATAATACGTTTCCTGCTTCACCTTAAGGCTTTGTTTTCAATTTTTTTTCAGTTGCTAAAGTTTATAGATCCGTACCGCACCGTTCTTATATATTTGCATAACTAACACCGAAACTTCATATTTACATACATGCCATGCCACACAAATCTTTAAAATTTCATAAAAAATATCTCTAATATTAACTTTTTAAATGCGGAACACTCATTTTCGTAACTAAGTTTTAACACCAAAGTGCTATAAGTGTAAATATCAAACTTTAGATTTTAGATATGTAAATACGTAAGCACTATGGTATGTATGTAAATGCCCCAAGTTTATATTTCATCTTGTTGTAATGTGTACTTGCCTGCCTTGAGAGATTTTTTTTGGGGCCCAATTCCTACGCAAGGTGACATATATGTCTCAACTAAAACTTAAGTGTTAGATATGTAAATACATAGGAATTAAGTGGTATATATGTAAATCATTTTTTTTTTTGAAGTTTGGCTGTAGTTTATTTGCTAATCAGTTAAGTTTGATCATCTGCTCTCTCAGGTAACTATCATCACGGAAAAGCGGATGGTTCTCTCTCATCATGCTGCTGCCCACTGTTGATGATGTCTCGTTTAGCTGATGACAGTTCTTTCACAAGGTCAACGGTCTGTCTTTTTTATGTTTGGGGCTGTTAGTTACTTGAAAATATTTGTACAAACTGACACGGAATTACTCCATTAATTTAATATTTAGGTGGTAAACCGCCTTTTTTTCTCTGGCTTATCTTGGCCTTTTTTTAATAAATTCTGAGTGAAAATTTGCCACGAGGGTGTCTCTTAAAAATGCAAATTTTAGTTGAAGTATTTGTTCTTTTTTCTGCTGTTACCCAATGCTTGTTTTCCACTGGGATTCTACATTGTCTACAATTAATTATTAGACTGGCTGTAAATAAAGTAATAATTTTGAGAATATTCCATAGTTTTATAACAAGAGAGTAATAATTAACTAATAGTGAAATTTGTTTGCACACCACACAATTCTTACGTGTTTATTTATCTAACACCTAAACTTTCATATTTACATTTTGTAGCGCATTAACATCATAGGCCTATACATAAAAAGTTAGGAATAGTGATATTAATGACGCGATGCTAAAAATTTGAGTGTTATACATATAAATGTGAAAGTTTAGGTCTTAGATATGTAACTACATAAGACTTATGTGGTATGTATGCAAATGTACCCATCTAATAATGCACTGGCATTTCACACTATCAGATTATTTAAAAATCGTTATTTCCTTTGGAGTCTAAGGTTTGATTTCTTGGTTTCTTCAACTCTATCATTTCTACTCGGCCAACAAAATTGTGGCTAAACATCCCTGCAAATAAACTCAGTTGGTGCCGTACTCTATAGAGCCTTGTGCATCCACCCTTCCATGTTACTGTTGCAATTCTATATGCTCCTGCAAATAAAACAAATCCTTTAATTGCTATTTTTAGCCTAATCGTCGTTATGCATAATATATAAAATTTGCCTCTTCTAAATTTAGGCCATATTATTGTTATCACTTATTGTTATTCTTATACCTCCAATGGTAGCATGTGATTCAAAGTTGATGTTGTTTCTTATTATTTTGAAGCCACTAGTAGATTTATCATACATACATTTATGAGTCAGTAAACGCTTCCTGTTTTTGAGATGAATGGACACATTTGGACACAATACTAGCTTTTTTGATCTAAATAATTGAATGAATGTTTCACGCTTCAAAGAAAATCCCCTGATTGTTTACAGAGATGATATCAGGCTATCATTAGTGTCATGCAAACCGCATGATCTTTTCTTATGATTCCCTTCACTAAGATTATTAAAATTTTTTTAGGGAAATTTACTTACTTACCACACAATTCTCATGTATTTACATATGTAACCCCTAAACTTTTATATTTATAAATACATCACTTTGGTACTTTGGTGTTTTAAATCTATGCATGTAACTATGAATTTTATCTTTAAGAAGCAATTGATGGTGGTATTTTTGATGTAATGTGAACATTTTTGTGTGTTACACATGTAAATATGAAAGTTTTAGTATTATATATGTAAATACACAAAAGAAATGTTTGGTTTGTTGGTAAATGTCCCAATCATTTAATCAAATTATAACTGATTCTTGTTTCAAAAGAATTATTTCGGCCACATGATTTTCTTTTGACAAGCTATTTAATATATATAAAATCTATAAAAATGAAATTCTTCATTCGTTCTGTAACAACCATCTTGTTGCTTTGTTCCAGTTATAATTCATTTTGGCTGATATTCTATTTACAGAGACTCACTTTATTGCAGGTTCTACACAAAAAGGGAATTCTTGATCTCCAATCCCTCTGATTTGCTAGGTATGTTATTTATCCCCTAATAATAATTCATGCCAGCCTAACAACTTCAATTCTATTTTGCTTTGAAATGAAATAAAAAATGAAGAGCGAGAACATTAGGAGGACTAAATGAACAATGGAGCAAGACAATAAATATTTAATTTTTAGACGAGCCATGGTCAAATCATGGCTATCAGGAGAGGAGATGATAATCACCCGGTTCAGTATGTCACCTGGTTCTTAATTCTATTTATGAACCGTGTCCGGTCTAATAATGGTGGACACTCTCAGCAGCTTAAGGTGAAGATTTTGATTGTGTAGGGGCAAATCAATGCTTTGTTCTAAGCTTTGAATCCTCTCCAATTAGCATGGTCATTTTATCTCATAATCGGCAAATCACATATATTATTAGGATTAAACCATTTTAGTTTCTTACATGTTGGTGGGTCAACTCTCAAAAAATGGTCAACGGTTAGTAAAGTGTTTTGGGACAACAAAATTTTAATAGGATGGATCAATAAAGGTAGATTTCTTTGAGATGTGTGTAGTATATACAAAAAAAAAAAAGGATATATATAGTACGGAAATTATCCTGATTAAGACAACCTAAGCCTTTTTATAAAAAAAAATATCATTTATATAAATCTTTGACCAAGTTCTTCATCCTCTAGACCACATTATTTGCATGTGGCATTTACATACATGGCAGCAGTTATATTCTTATGTATTTAAATATCTTACCCCTAAAATTTCATATTTACACACATAGCACTCAAATATTTAATATTACATAAAAAATAACACTATTATCACTTTAAAAGTGAAATATGCTTAAAAGTGACATGCACCTTAACATGCATATTGGCTTCAAGCACCAAAGTGCTATATGTGTGAATATTAAAGTTTAGGTGTGAGATATGTAAATATATAAGAATTATGTGCTATGTATGTAAATTTTCCTAGTTTTTCCTTTTCTTATTATTTGGGGTCGAAGTAGCAAGGCTTAAAATTTGAGTGAGTTTGCTTTAATGCAAATCTTTGAAATCTGATTGAAATGAAAGCGACATCTTATTTATGCCACTTCAATTGATAAGAGAACAAATTTGAGATTTGATTATCTTTATTTAATGTTTTTTATATAATAAAAATGTAAATAAAACAAAATTATACCAATGGGAATCTTTATTTAAAGATAATAATATAGACTTGTTGTGAAATGGGCATGATTCGCCATGAATTTCTTTTAAACAATTAAGATACATTAAGAAATATTCAAAGAATATCAAGCAATTTGGCTTCAATGCTTTCTTTCATGCACTTTTCACTGAATAAAACATAAATAAATACCTACCTTTGTGTTAAAAGAGTTCTTTGGTATTAAGTTCCCCTTCTTTTGAACTGTGCCAATAATCAACTAAGGCTTCATTTGAGAACCGTCATTGTTCTGTTCCGTGGAGGGAATGCCCACAGCATGTTTCCAAATTGAATTGCTAATTTTTGTCCTTTTAAAACGAACACGATGATGTTCGTTCCGCGGCGTGACTTTTGAACGAGGCCTTAGCCAAGGATATGGACCCCTTTCAATTATGATGGTATATTTCCGGTTGAATTTAATTTATTTATCACTAATTTTTTAAAATTCTGTTTGTAACAACCAAAGATAATAATAATAATAATAATAATAATAAAAGATTATTAGAATGGCATCAATTGTATGAATTATCATGTTAACTTGAGGATACCCGAATACATTCTGGTACTGTACAAATATGCCACTATAACCAACATCATCATTTGCAAGCAACAAGCCATGAAAGCCTTTAAGAATGCTGGATTTTGTCTTAAGTGTGATTTTGGCCAATTGGTATCCATATATATATATATATATATATATATATATATATAGAGTCTGACTTATATATGGGCGGTTTGACTAATATATGGACGTAATAGATTTGCTTATCTGTTTTTTGTGTACTTTGGGCTACGGTTGTAAAAAAATACCCAATGTTTGCTAATAGTTTGTGTTGGCTTGATAAATTATGTTTGGCTCACTTGTTAAAATGTCGCTTTGGTTATAAGCCATAAATTATGTATTTGACATCTTCATTTTTAGCTCACTTGTTAGTCGCTGACATCCTCTTTTTTTGGCTTCTCTTTTTTTCATCTCTTTAGTTTAAACCTCATCAAATTCTCTACTAACTTCATCCACCACATGATTCCGCTTGTCTTCATATCCCTTTCGACTTTCGAACAACACAAACCCTCGGGTGTCGAAGCCATCTTCTTTTTAGCATTTCTAAGCATCAATACCTCCATACACAATCCGTCATTGATACACTACATATAGCATATAAACAACGATCAATCCTAATGAGCAATATAGATGTTCTCAAATTTACGAGCGAAGGGATGAGATTATATCAGTAGAGCTACAAAAACTGTGTAGGCAATGTTGGTGCCAAGGGGAGTAATAAAAGATAGATCTTGTGGCTGGCGAGATTTTTCCAAAGGAAATAAGAGGGCTGAGAGTTGCTGCCAATGGAAACGGGAGGAGTTAGTAAAAGGCAACCGATGGGTTGAATTTTAGTGTTTTTAATTTTTGAAGGCAAAATGTTTAATTAAAAAACAAAATGATTATATAAAAGATAATCCCAAATATGACCAAACTAAGCAAGTTACCTTTTTTTTGGCTCGATTGTTAAGACTCTTTTGGGCACAAGCCAGTTTGCTCGATTATATTTGGATCAAGACGAGTCAATAACCAAAAATATTGAAGATGTTGTAATTTAAACCTTAGAAATTCATTTAGATATTGTTTTTTGTCATAAAAATTGGGCGATATGTTACAATTTTAAATATAATATTTATTTTTAAAGCTTAATGAGTCTTAAAGAAATATTGCACCATGAAGAAAAATTTACTTTTTTTTGTGAGGAAATCATCAATCTAAAAATTATTAATGCATTTGATTTCCATCAACTAAGTTTTTAATTTGTGTTTGTTTTGATAATAATTGAGTTGGGAACACTATATTCTATTGTTTCATTGAATTTAAATAAATTCTAGTGTCCATTTAATTTTACATTTAATGAATTAAGCCGAATATAGCTTTTGTTCATTCATTTGCAGTTCATTTACACCCCCTTGTCATACATGAAACCTTGCATTTTACATATTTTTTGCCATTTTTTGCCATTTTTTGTCATGTTTTTACATTTTTCAATGATTTAGTTTTTTGTAGCACAAGTACTGTTTTTATAGCCGGCCTTAGCTCAGTTGGAAGAGTGAGGATTGACAAGGGGAAAGCCCCAAAGCCTAATCCTTGGCGTCGGTTCGAATCCGGCAGGTCGGGGCATAAATGTAGGATCTAATTTTTCATACTTTGATGGCGTGATTTCCATTTGTTTAATAAATAGAATATCTGGGGTGGGTTTTTTATATGTAGGATGTAATTTAATTTACCTAACACCTCATATTTACATTCTTAACTCTAAAAATTTGTAAAATCACATTAAAAATGCATCATTATTAAATTTTTAGAAAGCAAAATATATATTTTTATGCATAATTTTATAATATTGAAATGTTATTAGTGTAAAGATCAAACTTTTCAGTGTTGATACGTGAATAATATTAGAATTGTTTAATAAGTTACATCCGGACAACAGACGTGATACATCGGGGCAGTTTTTTTCTCCTCCGTTCCGTCCGGTGTATCGCCTCCGTTGTTCATACTTAGCTTTGTGTCCGGACTCCAAACGTAATATTTTTTCATTCATTTTTGTGTCTCATCCTTGTACTTAAAAATGACAAAAGTTTTGTTTTTTGTTTTTTTTTTACATTTCATACCACTTGGAAGAGATCAAATAATTAAAATTGGTTAGATTAAAGAATCAAATCCAACATGGTTGATTATACATGCTTCAAATTTGTGTGCCCATTAATGTCTGTTTTGCAGGTTTGTTAGGTTTTACCTTAAGAATTTTAAATATAAATTGAAAGATTAGGATGATTATGGATGAGCTGCTCAGTCCTATGATGTCTTATGTTACTTGTATGACTTGTACCACAATGAAAGAAGCAAATCGAGGACAAAGGATGAGAAGACATAGGTCAAACTTTGCAGTTCTAGACTGTGTTGGAATCCGTTTATCTTGTAGCTTAAGTTTGAATAAATCCCATTTTTATTCATTTGATCCATGAATACTCATGATCATAATAACTTGATACCTATTTCTAAGAAAGAAGTTATTTAGGAGGCTTGCCACATTGTTCAATCTAAGGTGTATAAGATAGGTGAAATTATTAAATTTTTGTGGAGGCTTTTGTCGGGGATCGAGCGAGCTAGTTGAAATGAATGAATTTGACACATAAATCCTCTAGTAAGAGTAGTTTCACCCTAAATTCAAAAACGTTGTTGAAAAATTCTCTAAAATATGTGGAATATGTTAAAAATTCATAACACATACTTGTAATCCTCACACATATTGTAACCCATATCTAGTGTTTGGCTATTTATGACCCTTGGGATGAACTTGCTTAGGTCATTTCCATCCAAGGCTAAAATTCATTTTGGCGATGCTTGGGCACTTAACAAGGTGGCACTTAACTAGGTGGATTGAGATGAATTTAACAAAGATAACCATATAATGTGCAATTTTATCTAGTCTAGCGATATATACACATATGAAGTTCCCATGACAATCATCCTGAAAGTGGTTTGTCATTCTCAGACATGGCAATTAAGAAATTTTGCGAGGCTTAGAAACCTTACTTAAAGGTCCTTCACTGCATTACTCACAAACTGATGTACAAGTAGAAGCCAACAATAAGTTAATATCGAATATACTAATGAGGAAGGTTTTAGGGGCCAAGCGAAAGTGGTTTAAAACACTTTTATTCATAATTTTGTCTTTGAGAATGAGTTTGTCATCATTTATAAATCAAAACAAATTTTCCTTTTCTTGTGGTGAAGCTATACTCCTAGTCGAATCATGATTTATATAGCCAACCAATAGTGGCCACACCCAACTTTGAAAACGATGAGTTGCCACATTGGGGGGGGATAGGTGAAGTCTTAGTGTGTCAGAGAGAGTAAGATATTAAGAAAAGAATCACAAATTGTTACAACTTTAACATAAAGAGAAAAATCTTTAAGTATATCAACAATCTATCAAAGTTGGCTTAAATTGGACATTATTAGAAAACAAATCAGTCCATAATCATATTAAACCAGGGGATGCTCATAACATGGAATTGAAACAACGTGAAAACTATTTATCAGTAAGGAAGGGGAACAATAATTTCTACCAACTTTTTCTAATTTTTATGAATGAAGTTTTGAATAGATAGATCAAAGTAATTCCTTTTCAAAGACAATATGAACTCATATTAATAACATTTTTGTAAGTTCAACAAATATTTTGCTTAAGAGATTGTAAGTCAAACTAAATGATTCAACACCCTTTAATTATTCATAAGGGATTTGCCCGAGAGAGTAAGATATTAATAAAAGAATCACAAATTATTACAACTTTAACATAAAGAGAAAAATCATTAAGTATATCAACAATCTATCAAAGTTGGGCTTAAATTGGACATTATTAGAAAACAAATCAGTCCATAATCATATTAATTACAGATGCACGCAAACCGGGGGATGCTCAGAACATGGAATGGAAACAACGTGAAAACTATTTATCAGTAAGGAAGGGGAACAATAATTTCTACCCACTTTTTCTAATTTTTATGAATGAAGTCTTGAATAGATAGATCAAATTAATTCCTTTTCAAAGACAATATGAACTCATATTAATAACATTTTTGTAAGTTCGACAAGTATTTTGCTTAAGAGATTGTAAAGTCAAACTAAATGATTTAACACCGTTTAATTATACATAAGAGATTTGCCACTCACCCAAATATATGGGGAATTCACCCATTCTTTGTGGATCTAATTAAATTGTGTTCAATAAAAATGTAGTCCATGATGAGTATATATTTAGTTTTAGCACTTGTGCCTAAGTTTGAGGATAACCAACTCTAAAATTAGGCAGACACCATGGATGGCATTGAAAAACTAATAACTTAAGAAGAAAAATAATTGATGAAGAATTAGAACTGAGTAGACTAGCTTGAGTTTAGGTAGTAAAGTGATATTGACTTATTGATCAAGCCAAAAAAATATATGAGACTACTATTTGTAGAATATTTAAAGCTCTTAAGTAGAAGAATGATTTATATTTAGCAAAGGCATTCTTTCTTACTCGACTCATGTTTCTTTCTAAAAAAAGATATTTAATATATCTACCTATCAAATATCACTTATCATAAATAAGCAAATATTAATAATAATAATGATGATGATAATATGTATCTATATATGCTTCTCCCTTTACCATAAATAGCTTGCTTTTAAGACTGATGCTGAGTTACTTGTATTTACTTGCCAAATCCTAAGCAACAAGCCTATTAGTAGTCCAGTCATGAAATCTAAATATCAATTTTTTAACTAAGAATTCACATTGAGTAATATATGAGTCCATTGTATTAGGTTAGCCTAGTTGAGCCCTTGCAAAGTCCAAGTTCTAGCGAGGACCATGATACTTCAAAAAATTACTTCTTTAAATAAACAATTTAGTCACCTTTTATTTAAAGCAACCACCTAGTGAAGAGCAAGTCCACTTGTGATAGATTAATTACTTGTCTTATTTATAATGATTAGACATATAAAAACTGAGGCTATTCGGCCAATAGTTTGGATGATCACTTGGCTGAATAGTTCTTGAGAAAATCATTAAAAAAAACAATGTAGCGAAGCATGCAAAATATTTTTTTTATCCTTTTCACTTAAAATGTTTGTGGCTTAATTCCCATTTACAAGTAAGAAAAAGGAGCTCCTTGAGAATTGATCATAATTTCTCCATTAGACTCATCTTTTAAAGATTTGTTCATTATTAGGTGGTTCTCATTCAACTACTAATCTTGGTGGTCTCTTGAAGTGACCACCTTCTCTAGTTAATAATCTATACATGCATCATACTTCTTGGAAAGGATCTCCTTTTAATTAGTTGTCACCATGAAATAAATTTGAATATGTGTTCCTCATTCAATGGCCCTTTGTGCATCAAGTCTTCCTCACTTTATAGTCATCTAACTATTTAGTATGTTCCCATTCATTTATGGGTTTATCTTAGAGAGATGTCTATATCGGCTAACTCACCAAAGCTTTACCTCTTTTGCAGCCTCCTTACAAAGGATTAACCACTTCACCACCTCAAATCATTATTAATCTGAGAACTCAATAACAAATTTCTATTTTGTGAACAAAGGTGAAGTTTGTTTGGTAATTCATTACCTAATAATTTAATATGACGTAAGGTATGGTAATGGGAGGAGAAACTATTAAGGTCTTTTTGAAGGTAGAATAATTAGATAACATTACCCAATGTATAGGTTCCCTACAAGGCTTCATCCATAAGAAATACAACCTTGTATTCAACTTTGTGGGAAGTTGTTGACATCATTTTTGGTTAGCTTTTCCTTATTTAGCATTTGACTGCATCTCTAGGACTAGGTTCTTCTAGGATTTTTAGTAGTACAAGCCTGACAATTCCTCTTAAACATCATTCCTTCCAAGAAGCCTTAACTAGTCTTGATTCAAGAAATATCTCTACCCTTCATCTCAATTCCTCTTCTCTTAAGGGAATGTCTGTGATTATTGTCTCAAATGAAGATTTAGCCTCTTTAACTTCTCCTTTAAGTTTACTTTGGTTGGGAAGTTCTTTTTTAAATAACCATCTTTAAATATCACTCAAATTTTTTTTTAACAATTTGAAACTGTCTAAATCTTTCTTGGTGGATTTACTAGATGTCGGGCATATTTCCATTAAATTGGAAAATGACATGGATTATAGTTGTATATTTTCTAGAAGATCATATGACATACTCAACTTTCAAATGAGTTTACTAAAATAGACCCCCTATTACATACTTAACTTTCAAATGGATTATAGTTGTATATTTTCTAGAAGATCATATTACATACTTAACTTTCAAATGAGTTTACTAAAGTAGACCCCCTTCTTTAATATTTAGGAGGAATCCCAAGTTGCGTTAGTCGAGGATTCCTTTCCTAATTTGAGGCTTCATTTATTTAGTCATTGAGTTCTTATTGTGGTGAATCTTTTAGTTCTTTATGTAAATTCAGAGTCGTCGGTCTGTCTAATCATCGTTCTAAGATTTCTTTTTCAAAGAACCCTCTTACTTGAATCATCAAAATGATTCTGAGAAGAGGAAGGATCAGAAAAGAGGGAAATAACATAGAGACTAGGCAAACATATTGAAGAAAGAATCTGAAACGTTTATGTGAAGTAAACCTTATGCAATAGGTCAAGAGTGTACATCCAAATATGATAAAATCAAAACATCTCGAACCAAATATCCACGAAAGAATACCTACATAAACTATCCAACTAACCAGAGAACCAAATTTGTGTGTGTTTGGTCTGGATTTAAGAGCACTCCAAATTATCTAAGTCTAAAAATATCGTTTGAGACTCTATCATATTTAAAAGTAGCACATAGTTTTAAAAAACTAGCGAGTTGTAAGTTAGGATCTTCATTTGGTGTGCCTCCAAATTGATTGTTTTGTACAATTTGGATAATAGCAGGTTTAAGCTCAAATGAATTAGCAGCTACATCAGGATTTTAGATAGATAAGTGAATTTCATCTGCTGTAGGATTTGCATAATCTCTTAAGGGACTAGGTTGGTGTTCATTTTCTATTCCTTGGTTGTTCATAATTTTTTCCATTGTATCATAATTTCTAGGTTTTCTTTTTAATTTTTTAATTTTTCTAACAGCTCGTTCTAATTTCGAATCGTATGGTATAAGATTTTCAGGTCCAAATTTGCACATACAATTTAAAATTAATACTCAATAATATAAATATAAATATAAATATATAAATATATAGATAAGTTGAAATTTAAGTAAAAACTTTTTAATAATTCTAATATGTCCGTTACTCCTAAAAATTCTCCCCAACAACGGCGCCAAAAACTTGATCGACCTTTTTTTTAAATCAACAATTACAAGAATTTGATAACGCTACTAGAAGATTTAAATTCTAGCAACGATGCCAAAAACTTGACTGCGATTTTATATATTTGTTTGATTTAATGAAGATGTATAAATATAATATTCAATAATGTTAAAGTCGAATTTATCAACGCAAGTATATGTATCACTCAAGTAATATAGGGCTCTAATGAAGTCCTAGATATCGATCCCACAGGGAGAAATAGAGTACTACGGACTAAGATTTAATAAAAAGTAATACTTCAACTACAACGACGTTCAAGTTGCTTATCTCTCACTAATAGGTAATTGAAGTAAGTAGATAATTTGGATAATAACTAATTATAGAAAATAACGTTTAATTGTGATATTCAATATAAGAAAGCATCCTTCTCCTTGCCAAGAAATTATAATGAATGGATAAAATGAATTAGTTCAATTGATATTGTGCCAAATAGGAGCATACATATTCTTTACCCTTTGGTCCAGGCATAAA
>NW_018164783.1:222729-223103 GCF_001263595.1 Phalaenopsis equestris | reverse complement strand
TTACTGATTCTGCGACTAGGCTGGGAGGATACCAGCTCTCACTTTGGAGCTCCCACGTTCCCCTCACCTGAGGGCTAACATCTACACATCAACACCCAAACGATAGGACCGAATTTGAGATTTTAGTCTGTCACCCTAAAATATCCAATTCTACGTTCGATAGTGATATTTCCCTATTTATTTGCACCAAACTTCCAAGGGCTTTGACCTCCCTGAATCTTGGATGTAATCTTCACTTTAGTTGTAAAACTCAACATATTTTAACAAATCAATTGGCCAGATTGAAAGTAAATTAAGATCGAAGTGAAAAGATCATCACAATTTATTAAACATTTTCATGGCTTCACCAATTCAAATTACCATTTCACAAATCT